>NW_026921237.1:22500-187071 GCF_032062105.1 Saccostrea cuccullata
ACGACGGACGAAAACGGATAGCAATAGGTCACCTGAGTTACTCAGGTGACCTAAAAAGTGATTGGGACTTCCAATCAGGCAATCATGAAAATTCATTCAGTCTAATGAGAAACCAAATTTTTTTGATAAATTTAAAGTGTAAGCTATATACAGGTAAATAATGGTAATATTAATTTCTATGTTAGCTGCATTCCAATTCCATGAAGACTCTGTCTATCCACTTAGAGATTAGAGAGAGGATAAGAGTGGATAACTGGTGTGTGAGAGATATTGATCAGTTAATTTCCTTCAGCAATCAGTTATCTCTTCCCGCCAGCACTACATCAACGCTCCAGCCTCTCTAACTTTCTGACACTTCCACACATTCTGATACAAGACTCTGCTGCTTCTCTCTGACTAGTAGGTCCATGTTCCTCAACTTGCAGACCCTAGCTGTCTCATATCATAATAGAACCTCTCTAAAGTAATGTGATAGATCTCACACTATGACTGGATTCTCTACTGTGACATGAACAACTTCTAGTTCTCCCTTTTCGCATTATAACTGGATTTCTTTGAAGTGATGTGATAAATCTCCAGTTCTCCCTTATCTGAGATGTGATAAATCTAGTTCTTCCTATTCACAATATGACTGAATTCTCTAGAGTGATGTGATAAACCTCTACTTCTCCCTATTCAGTGCCTTCTGTAACATCCTCTCACTGAGGTTCCAGAGTCTGAGGGCCAGCTCCTCATCACAGCCAGACTTAGAGGGCTCACAACGACAACAGTTGTTAAAGTACAGTCCCCCCACTCCCTCTAACTGGGCTGAGGTTGCACAGAAGACTGTAGTGGCTGCACCTTGTTGCTGAAAGAAAAACAGTTAAATTAAAACACACACTATTATTAAATACTGTAAGCCAACTTTTACTCACGTGCAAGAAATTTTTGCGAGGTTCGCGGGAGCCTTGTCATCGCGAATATTTCTCGCTGCGAACCAGTCCTTGACGTCTCTCTGTCTATTAAAAACAGATCCAAAAAAGGCTTGATTGCGAAATTTAATTGTCGCAAACTAGTTGACCCCCGGTATATTGCGAAATGAAGTCGACGCGAATAAAAGTTGGTTTACAGTACTTTCCATTTACAAAGATACACATAAGACTATAGATAGTTGGTCACTTAGTTGTTATATTGGGTAATACTTCACTTTTAGCGTATTATTTCGCTGGCAGGTTCATCAAAATATGTATTCTCTTTAAAGAAGTGGACAGGCTTCACCTACATGGATGTCGGCAAAAGCCCGTTCACTTGTCTAAAGAGTATACTAAATTTGAGGTGTAAACTGGTGTTTTATATTGGCAAGTAATAATTTTAAAGCTTTACAAGCATACATATTTTTCAACGTTCTCAATCTCTATTTTCAGCAGTCTGGTGATATCGATTTAACACTATTATTAACTTCATCTAGAGGCGATGATGTACATGAAACTGTTCCCTTTTTCACTGATGGAAAAGAAAAATATTCATATTTAATTGATTCTATTCCAAATTCACTATTTTCTCAATAAAGTTATCATAAATATTACTATGGATTTGTCATGCTCTTTCTTAATGCTTAAACATTGTGTAGCATATCTTTGAAAGATCTCCAAAGTATACTCTTCTATACTTACCAAAGATTTTGTAAAGGGTCTGGCCACGAAAAATATCAATTTATAGAACCACCAGTTCCTAGAGATGCGTGTGTACATCACATTTCCAGGGTGTACTGAGTTACTAGTAACTCCTTTATCTGACAGAAGCTTGTTCAGGTGCAGAGAAAATAGGATATTACACAGTTTGGAGTTATTGTAGGCCTGTAAGTCCTGATACTGGTTGGGCATGGGAGATAACTTGCCCTCACTGATGTTGTCAAGAGAAAGGTCACTAGATCTGCAAAAGAGGCATTGCATGTACATGATTAAGCTTTAAGAAGATGTCTAGTTAAATATCTAAAAGAGAATGAGATAGACTTACAATAATATATGTATAAAATCAAAAGGCATACATGTAAGTTTACAAATTAAGTCATTCTCAATTTGTGTTCTATATATCTAATAAGATTTAAAAATATTTTTCTGGTCAAAATTGTTTCATGTCATGTACACACTAATAGATGATTAAACAAATATGTGGACATAAATTGGCATGTCCAAAATTTAGCACAATCTTTGGATAAAGAGATATTGGCGCAGGTGCTACACACTTCCGCGCTGTATATTGTATTTATATATAATGTTTCTTAGTGGTATTCATGATTCAGTGCATCATTGTCTGCACCAAAGCTGTTAAAATATGAAGCCTGCTTTTTTAATTACACATACAGTACATACATGTACAGAAGCTTTGGTCTAAATGCACCATTTCATGATTATGATTTTAAATTGATGAAGGATACTGCCAATTAATTTTTTAAATCTTTCTTGAAAACTTTGATCTCTTATTGTGGCCCCAACCTTCTCATGGGGGTCATGATTTGACTAAATTTGAATCTTCACTATGTAAAGATTTCAACTTTTTTGACACAGTGCTTCTTGAGAAGATTTTTAGAAGATACAAACAAATTTCCACTTTTCCTGAACTATTTCCCCTTAAAAGGGAGTGTAGCCCTCCATCTGAACAAAGAATTTCACCCGAAGATGCTTTTTGGCAAGTTTGCTTGAAATTGGCCCAGAGGTTCTTGAGAAGAAGTAAATAATGTGAAAAGTTTACAGATCGACAGACAGACCACAAACAAAATTTGATCAGGAAAGTTCACTTGAGCTTTAAGCCCGGGCAGGCTAAAAAGGCCCTCATGTTAGATGTATTTATCAGTACCTGTGTGATTCAGAGGAAACAATTACGATCCTTGATGGAGAAGAGGATGCTAGGACCTCCCACAGAAGCTTGGTCAGGTAAAACTGGGCCAGATGATTTACTTGGAAGGTCGTTTCAATGTCATCTTCAGTTTTTGTAAAAGGCAAACCAAATACTGCAGCATTTAGAATCAGAAGATGCAGTGGCCTAAATAAAATTTGAGATAAGTGCAAAATTTATCATTCCAGTAAAGGGTTCTATGCTTTCAATCAATTTACTGTCCCTTCATTATTTCACGTTTTGGTTTAAATACAGATTTACTAAACTGCATTAAATTGATAATATTTGGAACAGTTTAACATTTATTTCTCTTTATCATTTTCCTTCAAATTAATATTTTATACCATTTCTTTGATCTGAATTCCTCAGCAAACATCCGCACACTTTTCAAAGAAGCTAGGTCCAGATGCATGACTTCTAATTTGGCTGACGGCCTCTCTTCCATAATAGTCTTTTTACGTTTGTTTGCTGCTTCCAGATTTCGGCAGGCCAGAATAACTGTTGCTCCAAAGTAAGCTAAAGTTCTTGCAGTTTCATAACCTACAAAAAATAACTTGCTTACATGTATGCATTCAAAATTATGATTACTTTGCATTCCTGGCAATTAGCAAAATAAAAGAATGATGTTACTGGCATGTAATTAATTAGCAGCAGTATTCACCATAAGAGTGTTTGCTGAAAATACTTTTATTTTATGATTTAAAGCAAACATATAAATTATTTCATTCTTCTTTCAAAAAATTTACTATTACATACATGTATTAATATTACTTACCAATACCACTGTTTGCCCCTGTCACAATAGCATATTTTTCAGAAAGATCTTTTCCCTGAACCACTTGCATTGCAGCACTGTTTCCATCAAACTTCTGCTTAAAATCTAACAGTGTTTTCTTTTCATCCTCTGCAAATGCTAACCTTGGATCTGTGTATGTTGTCTTTTTGTTAATATGGCTGAAAAACATAAGATAAAACAATAACCAGAAGTCTCTGTTGAGACTGTAGTTCTACTGGTTTGTAGTTTAAACAAAGAAAAGTGGCAGTTGGGATTTGAAGCTTCGCAACAGCAATAAACAGAATAATGATCATGTATCTCAGTGTACAATACTTGCATGCCACATTATACATATACTATAATCAGACTAAAACTGTATTTGGAATTGCATTATTTTAGTATTTCATAGAAATTTCTTATTTTAGGTAACCATGGCAACACCGTTCATCGAAATCAAAAACCGTTTGACAGAATTATGTATCTTAATGTAGTTTTACTTGTGTGCCAAGTTATACTGAAATCAGACTAAAGCTATAGGAGGAGTAGCATTTTAAATGTTTTTCACGGAAATTTCTATTTTTAGTAACCAGGCAACATCTTTCATCAAAATCAAAAACTGATACACAGAATTATGTATCTTAGTGTAGTCTACTTGTGTGTCAAGTTATACTGAAATCAGACCAAAACTGTAGGAGACGTAGCATTTTAAATGTTTTTCACAGAATTTTCTAGTTTTAGTAACCACGGCAACACCGTTCATTGAAATCAAAAACCAATACTCAGAATTATGTATCTTAGTGTAGTCTACTTGTGTGATAAGTTATATTGAAATCAGATCAAAACTGTAGGAGGAGTAGCATTTTAAATGTATTTTACAGAAATTTCTATTTTTAGTACCCATGGCAACACCGTTGATCGAAATCAAAAACCGATACACAGAATTATGTATCTTAATGTAGTCTACTTGTGTGCCAAGTTATAATGAAATCAAACCAAAACTGTAGGAGGAGTAGCATTTTGAAAAATTGTTTACAGACAGACAGACGGACAGACAGCTAGACAGACGAACGGACGCCGGATGCATTACTATCGCATAAGCTCTTCTGGTCTCTGACCAGTAGAGCTAAAAAAACTGAAATAAGATTGATCGCTTCTGCCATTAGTTTTAGAAAAACCTCAGTAAAAATCATTTTTTTACATTGCAAAAAAATGGCACCACTCATAGGCTTTATAGCACTGGTACAGTAATTTAATTCTAAAAGCTAAAAATTACTGCCCCACTTGCAAAAAGAAAAAAAAGGGGTCAATAGGCCCATGGGCCACATTACTCACATGAGCACTTTGGTTAAAGAAAAACAGAAATTAATTCTGTTTTGAAAAGTTAAAATAAATGTGGAACCCCTACCCCCTCATTTTTCATCATAGAGAGGCAGGGAGGAGTTATAATTTGAAAAAAAAATAAATCTACACTACCTGGGGATGTTTTCATATCTATATACATGTATGACCAATCAAGGCTTTGCTGTTCTTGAGAATATTTTTTTTAAGTTTCTTTCTATGTATTTTGACTGCCCTTTGTGGTCCCCCTACCCTGGAGACCATGATTTGAGTGAATTTGATTCTACAATAAAAAGCTTTTATATATTAAAGTTTCATCTTTTCATGCCTAGTGGTTCTTCAAAAGATATTTAAATGACTCTATCTAATTTTTCACTATGTCTCAATTATCTCTATTTGGAAGAGGTTGTGGCTCTTCATTTATACAAACGTATATCCCCTTCACCTGACAATATTGATTGGATAGGTTGATAATGGACCAGTGGTTCCTGAGAAGAAGTCCAAAATGTGAAGAAGTTACAGACAACAGGATCTGGGGCCATAAAACTTAGACAAGCTCATTTTTGATCTCTGTCTCACTTTTTACTAGCTATAGATTCCTTTGGTTAAAGTGAGACTGCATGAGATCAAAAGTGAGCTCATCTCAGTTTTATGGCCCCAGGCTGATAACACAGGACAGTACACATTAGAATCCTACTAGCCCACAAGCACCTGTTTACTAGCCTGTGCTAGTGGGTAAACCTTTTATCTTGACTGGTAAAGAATTGCATGGATGGTATGCCAGAGATTACAGATTCAAATCAAAACAGAGGCACAAACATTTCTTTTTCAAGCTTGTCTTGTACTTTTCTTGTAACTTGTGAAATCAGTGCTTTTCTTGTAGACTTTGAGTTATATGATAACTATCCATGTTTTATTCTATTGCAGTAACACTGATTTAGATTCAAATGTACTTACATACATGTATAGTATAACAGAAATGTGAGATATATACATGTCCTGTAGATCACTTAATTTTCATGACACCTTATTTTCGCGAGATAGTCATTGACTCTTTATTAGCGAGACAAAATTTTCACGAATTGTGTTCATTGCTCTATATGATCTTAAGGAATTCTATTATACATGAGAATGAAATTTTTGCAAGCGAACCGTCTCGTGTAATTACGCGAAAATAAAGTTCCCGCGAATAAAAAGTGATTCACAGTAATTAAGAGAAGTATAATGCATAAAATCAAAGCAGGTGCTAGCTTTCATTTGTGTTGAGATCCAATCAACATAAAACTATTGCACAACTTCAAGTACATGTATGTAATTTTCAAAATTAATGTGTTTGTTTCAAATGTATGTACTGAACACTATCAAACAGAAAACAATCATTAAAAAAATGATGTACTCACTCCACAAATACTATAACACCATCATCTGTAACCTGTTTCTCCCATCCATAAGGCAAATCTTAAAAAAAAATAAAATATAAGAACAATCACACAAATGCAATGAAATTCTATGCCCCCTCCCCGCATAGTTGAAGACATTATTTTCAATCCACAAAACAAACTTTAAGCAATATAAGTTGTAACCAATTCGCTACATTGCAACATAAGGGGTGTTTATGTTTTTTAACTGTGATATGGGCCCGCCCTGAGACACGATTATGGCAACTTACTTATAGGTCAGTGCATTTTCAGCGCATATAGGCTGGTTGGAAAAGGAAGACAGATAACATATAAGCAGAATTTTTAGTGAGGATTTCACTTTGGCATTATTAGGCAAGGTGCTGAAATCACTGATTTAAAATTGAATATCACTAAAAATCAATTGACTTTTATTTGAGTTTTATTTCTAATAGCTTCTATAGTAAGGATTTTAAAACTACTAAATTACATCTTGCTAAAAATTAAACATAGGTGATCAGAGATTACAGAGCTCACCTCAACAAATGTTGTCTTTAAGTAAGGCAAAGTCACACAATTAACCAACATTCTAAAAGTGTACATCCAAAAATGCAAAATTTATGCAATTTTGATCTGATAGGGCTTGCAGTTACTTTGGAATAGACCTATCCAAAAACTTCAAACTAGTCGCCCATCAAGAAAATGTAATTCAAATCCAGCAACTGAAGCAAGTTTCAGAGTTTTCATCCCTTGATGCATCATTTGTGCAAGTTTGGTTAATTTAGGCCTTCTAGTTTCTTGGTGATAGACAACAATTATTATTGCTGTTTTTTTTCAGTCAATATGACGATTTAGCCTTCTTCAAAGGCTCGGGGAATGTTGAAGTCCTTAGGAAGATGGCTTACCATAACTTTCACCTAGTCCATTATCTGGAAAATGGATGTTGAATCCAGCATCAGTAGCAAGTCCATAATTCTGCATCCTTACATGTATCATCCTTGCAAGTTTACTCACAAGAAAATTAAGCTATTCAAAATAGCTTGATAAAGCGATTTACATGCAGTTTTTCACAAAAACGTTTTTTGCAAGAAATAAAAAAAAAGTCGCAAGTATCTGACTATTGATCATTTATATGGGCTATCAAAAATACAATCTAAATCATAGAAAGTTTGAACATTGCTGCTGTTGAATACTTTTAAGCAAAATATGAATTTCCATTGTTTGAGTAACTGTGTGTGTGTGTTGAGGCGTGGGTAAGTATGATTGCTTCTCACTTTGCTGAACTTTTACCAATCAATTATCGATCTGTTGGCCATAACTGACCCCCTTTATAATTTCATTCAACAAATAACTGTGTGGTCACTCATCAATAGCCCCAAAACTTTGAATACAAAGTCTCTCAAGGAGACGCAATTTGGTGACTGATTTTTACATGAATTGTATTCAGAAGAGTTTAAACTTTAATATTTCCACTGCACCAAGGTGCGATTTTTTGAACATGTTGAAAAAATAACACATTTGAGAAAAAAGTCTAATAAAATAGCTAATTAATAAAGCTATTCTGAATAGCTTAATAAAGCTATATAGCTAAATCAAGCTATATAGCTTAATCAAGAGATTGTGCCAGACCTGGGTAATGCAACCTACATGATGTGATATCATGTGGCATCGGAGTCTATAACAGATGCACCAAATTCATGTGCAGTTTGATGAGCCTGATCTAAATTAAAACAATAGAAGTATCTGTGCTCGCCCTATTGGCCGCACCTTCAACATATTATTAATTTACGAGAAGTGACTTAGTGAAGTGGTTGAAAATTAAACCCATGCTTAATAATTCACCTCCTTTTATCTGTTTTCTCTTCCCACTGCGAGGATGATCCCACTGTGTAGCCTTAGTTTCATGACTGAAACAAATTCAATTGTTACCTTTTACTAAACAACATTCATGCCTTAACAAGGCACACAGCCTATAACAACAGTGTTTTTATTGTCATATGTTGGACAAAAAAATAACCTTTCAGTTATATTCAGAAGTAAATAAATGTTCCTAAACAAATTACTTTGCATAATACACTTGTCCCTGTGCAGATACACGTTCTTCCCAACCTGGTGGTAGCTCGTCTTCACTGTCAGTGTCTATCATGGGCGCAGACATTTTGTTCAAAAAGTCACGTGAACGTCCATTCTTTCTTTCCGGTATAACAAAATAAATTTAAACAGCTTTATATTCCATTGATTTTCATTTCTTAAAATAGAATATGTTTTATAAACGCAGAATGAATTTATTTATTTATATTTCAGGAAAGTATAGAGATTTAAATTTAATGTCAATTAATATGATGTACATTTTCCCCCAATTAGGGTAAGAAGGTTCCATGGTGTAATGGTTAGCACTCTGGACTCTGAATCCAGCGATCCGAGTTCAAATCTCGGTGGAACCTGAACTTTTTTTTTTTTTTTTTTCGTTGAGTTTGTTTAATCGATTTTTTTTCTCCACAGTTATACTTCTACTTCTACCAGTAAGTGGCCTCCGTCAATTAGTTGACTATTATGCCACCAGGTGTGCGCATGTTTAAAAAAGATTTTTAAAAAAATGTAACAATTGTGACAGTCTATTTTCTACGGAAGCGTATTAGTGCCACTTGGACACTTCACTTTTTTTTTAATTTCTACACTTTAATCTGTAAAATTTACACTTTAAAGTGTAAATTTTACACTTTAATCTGTAAATTTTACGCTTTAAAGTGTAAATTTTACACTTTAATCTGTAAATTTTACACTTTAATCTGTAAATTTTACACATTAATCTGTAAATTTTACACTTTAATTTGTAAATTTTACACTTTAATCTGTAAATTTTACACTTTAATCTGTAAATTTTACATTTCAAAGTGTAAAATTTACAGATTAAAGTGTAAAATTTACACTTTAAAGTGTAAAATTTACAGATTAATGTGTAAATTTTACACTTTAATCTGTAAATTTTACACTTTAATCTGTAAATTTTACACTTTAAAGTGTAAATTTTACACATTAATCTGTAAATTTTACACTTTAATCTGTAAATTTTACATTTTAAAGTGTAAAATTTACAAATTAAAGTGTAAAATTTACAGATTAAAGTGTAAAATTTACAGGTTAAAGTGTAAAATTTACAGATTAAAGTGTAAATTTTACAGATTAAAGTGTAAAATTTACACTTTAAAGTGTAAAATTTAGAGATTAAAGTGTAAAATTTAGACTTTAAAGAGTAATTTTTTCAGATTAAAGTGTAAATTTTACAGATTAATGTGTAAAATTTACACTTTAAAGTGTAAATTTTACAGATTAATGTGTAAAATTTACAGATTAAAGTGTAAAATTTACAGATTAAAGTGTAAAATTCACACTTTAATCTGTAAAATTTACAGATTAAAGTGTAAAATTTACAGATTAAAGTGTAAAATTTACACTTTAAAGTGTAAAATTTACAGATTAAAGTGTCGAAATTAAAAAAAAGTAAAGTGTGCAAGTGGCACTAATACGCTTCCGTAATTTTCAAGTGAGTTTAAAAAAGAATTATTTGGCTGGTGACCTATAGACGGAGGCGAGCCTTGAAACAGTCAAGGCTCGGAGCCATCACGGTAGAGGTGGGTAGGGCATTCCACTGCTGGATGGTATGATGGTAACTGAAATGTAAATTCTGATGATTTGATTTTCAAAGTATAGCAATGTTCATTAAAATTTCGGAGCGTGACAAAGATCTGGTTCAGATTGGACCCCATATATTTTGAATCCAGGAGTTTCTTGGACATCTCCTCACTTATTGTATTTTACATGTACTTGTGCCCCCCCCCCCGATATTCAACCCCGGGGCTGATTGGACATTTTTTTCCACAAATTATATTCATTACACTAAATTCATCATGTTTACAATAGGAAAAAAAAAATCGCAAAAACCCGTAAATAATCGCTCCACAAAAAATATACCCCACTATACATTATAATATAATATTTTTTTTGTTGAATATGGGGGGGGGGGGGAGGGGGGTCCTGTCCACAATTTTAAAAGTACCTGTGATTATATATAATTTATGATGATGTAAAGTGGTTTTTTTAAGGACCATAAGGTTGCTTTTTTGCTCGGTTTTATCCTAACGTAACATGAGATACGTCCGTGCAGAGAAATAAATGCAACAAGCTACAGGGTTAAAATGGGGGGGGGGGGGGTCTTTTGATTAGATTGGAGGAATCCTGTCCACAAGTGCATGTGGTTTTTTTAAAAAGTAATAATGGTGTTTTTTATGTTACAAAGATGCTTGATTTTCTAAATATCTATGTAGTTTTTGGAGATCGTCTTTCAACATTAATCCATCGGAATTCCCATGGGCATCAAATGCGCCCCTTTATAAGTAGAGGTACATAGTCTGACGCGTGACACATCTGTTTCATATTATGATATTTTACGGGGAAAAGACATCAATGGTAACCTAATGAAACATTTTGATAAAAGTGGTGATTTTACCTCTTTTCCTATCATGACAAGGAGCACAAAGCAGGTATGGCTGGTCGACAGGGGATGCTTATTATTCCATTGTGCCGCAGGGATTCCACCTCTGATGTTTTATTTCTTCTCATAAATCTGCCTTTGCTCCGCTGCCGAAAGTGTACTGTTTCAAAGGACCATTGAACTTGATTACGGTTCTTGATCTCAATATTTAATACTACTACACGTTTACCGAATAATATCCAGAATATATGAACATTTCTTTAAAGATGTAATAATTAGCAAATTTAAATTTGTGGTCCCCCGCTATCGGTGTCTTTGTGGTTGAAATGTCATTTTTTATGACATATTGTGTCAAATATGAACGCCCTATCATATGTCATTCAGAAGTTATCATCTAAGTTGAGTTTTTTTTTTTTTTTTTTTTTTGAAAATTAGGTCAATCGTGAAGGTCAAGGTGTCAGAAATCATAGCATACCTACCTACCTACCTAGTCCTTGTTGCACCCGGAGGAACATAGGGCAAGGACTAGGGATTTCCATTCCTCTCTATTCTTTGCAATCTTCTCCACCTCTCCCCAGGTGAGATTTATCTCCTTTAGTTCTTTCTCCACTGTTCGCCTCCATGTTGTTTTTGGTCGGCCTTTCCTTCTCTTCCCTTCTGGGGTCCATCTGAGTGCCACTCTTGTGATGTCATCTGTGGGCTTTCTCAAGACATGGCCTATCCACCTCCATCTGTATTTTACTAGTAAGGTCCTCATGTCTGTTGTTTTAGTTGTTTCATGCAAATCTTTGTTGGTTATTTTTGCTGGCCAAAATATCCTCAAGATCTTTCTGAGGCACCCATTATGAAAACTTGATAGTTTCTTAATATCACTTTCAGTCATCCTCCAGCATTCAGCACCATACATTAAAACAGATAGGACACAGCTATTATACAGTTTGATCTTAGTATGTCTGCTAATACTGCTTGACTTCCATATGTTCTTAAGCTTGACAACGGCTCCTCTGGCTTTACCTAATCTTGATATTATGTCCTTGTCAGCTCCGCCATCTGATGTTACCACACTTCCCAGGTATGTAAAATAATCTATATTTTTGATATCTCCTCCATTCAATTGTATTTTGGGTGGGCTTTTTGTATTAAGGGACATTACTTCTGTTTTCTTTATGTTGATGTTCAATCCGATTTTGCTGGCATTTATTTGTAAATTAGATGTTTTTCTTTGCATTTGTGTTTCCAGATGAGATAATAAAGCCAGGTCATCTGCATAATCTAAGTCCTCTAGTTTGTTGAAAAGAGTCCATCTGATGCCGGTATTCTCATCACTAAGGGTTGATCTCATTACCCAGTCTACTGCTATAATGAACAGTAGAGCTGACATCACACATCCTTGTCTCACTCCTGACTTAACAAGAAAGCTTGTGTTTGATGATCTACCAATAGAGCATTTAAATTCTGCATAAAATGCTTTTATTAGGTCAACTAGTTTAGATGGTATACCGTAGTGCCTCAGGATTTTCCACAAACTGTCTCTGTGAATGCTATCAAAAGCTTTTTCGAAGTCAATGAATTAAGTTTATGATGAGTTTTCTTTGCCACTCTGTGCACTGTTCTATTATGTTTCTTAGTACAAATACTTGGTCACAGCAGCTCTTTCCTTTTCTGAAGCCTGCCTGTTCTTTCCTTAGTTTTTTATCCACTGCTGTCTTTATTCTGCTTTCAATTATTTTTCTGAATGTCTTGCTTAGTATAGAGAGTAAGGTAATACCTCTCCAGTTGTTACAGTTTGTGAGGTCTCCTTTCTTTGGTAGTTTGATGATGCTACCTTCAGACCATGTTGCTGGTATCATGTTGTACTTCCATATCTTGCAGAAAAGAGGATGAAGGATATCTGCTGCAAGGATAGGGTCTGTTTTGAATATTTCAGCTGGTAGGTTGTCATTCCCAGGTGCTTTATTGTTCTTTAAACTCTTGATTGCTGTGATTATTTCTAATTTTGATGGTTCATTTATGTTGATATCTAAGTCAATGTTTGCTTCAGGTATTTCTGCTCTGTTGCTTGGATCTGGGCGGTTTAGTATCTCTTCAAAATGCTCCTTCCATCTTTGCATCATAGCATGCTTGGAAATAATTCTTGTCACAGGTAATGCAAATGTCAAATATGAAAGCCCTATCTCTTTTCAATCAATATAGTTATAAGAAAAAAATTATCATATGTGAAAAGTAGGTCAAACTTCAAGGTCAATGTCCGAAGAAAAATCATAGTGTATTTAGAAAGGTCTTGTCACAAGCAATACACAGATTTGAATATGAAAGCCCTATGTCTTGTCATTCAAAAGTCATGACCAAGGTTGAAGTAGGTGAAACTTCAAGGTCAAGAGGTAAAAAATCATAGTATATCTAGATTGGTCTTTTCTAAGGTAATTAGTCAAGATCACGGGGTCAAAAATCATAGTGTTTTTAGAAAGGCCTTGCCCCAGGCCCTATCTCTTCTCATTAAAAAGTCATGACCCTGCAAAGTACGCAATGTTTAAATTTGTTTGAAAGTAGATTAATTTTAAGGTCAGGGGTCAAATATCATAGTGTTTTTAGAGAAATCTTGACAATGAGTAGTATGACAGCCCTGTCTCTTCTCATGCAAAAATATATGTTCAAGGTTAATGCAGGGACCTATGGTCTTTGCCTTTGGCTCAAGATTTTTTGCGACTAACAGATCTATAACATTACAGACCATGCAGACTGACAGACGAATATTTCGAATGAGATTTCATGTTGCGAAAGCGGAGGACAACAAAACATTGTGAGGTCCCACCGAGATTTGAACTCGGATCGCTGGATTCAAAGTCCAGAGTGCTAACCATTACACCATGGGACCCTGTTGCTGATTGTGTAGGTAAATACCTAACAGTATACTACAATATAAAATACAGCCGGATAAAATTGTAATATTTTAGTTGGAATTGCCCATAATTCATATGTTTTCAGGGTTTAATGTTATGAAAAAAAAATTTTGTTTAAAATTTGTTTTATCTTGTGTTTTCTCTACACATAGCCTATATTGATAATAAATGTATATTAGTTTTAATAAATCCGTTTTATCTTTTTTTCGTTATTTACTAAACCGGAAGTCAAAATTTCCTAAAAGCGATGCAACATTACAATATGGCGATTCAGCATGTAATGTGACAAGACAAGTTTTTGATATTTCTCATAATGAACACTAACGTCCAGGTAGCTACAACCGTTTGACTTGTAGATATTTAAGATCCTTTGTTCCTTCACTACGCTTGTCAATGCTTTATATTTTGCATTTTTAGTGACACTTGAACTTTGAAGACATGGACTGATAGAACTTGATATTATTGCTGTTCAGTATTCAGTTTGTTTGTTTACATAAGGTTATTTATATATGATTATTTTGTATTGTCCCTAGTAATTTAAATATGATATGAAGTTATCTTCAATAGAGTAATAATTTCAGTTTTCGGGAAGGGGGGTGGGGCTTTATTTCAAGATGAGACATATTTTTATCATACATGTTAACCTATTGTGATGAAAAAGAGGGAGATTCAGACCTCAAAAGTGGTAGCATTGCGCGCGTGTTGTTTAACGCGCTTGGATTATCGATATCTTTCATGTAATATACATGTATATTATAAGCATTAAATGAAATCAGGTACCTACACTAATTAATCTTAAATATCAACAGCAAAGAAGAAGACAGAAACACCTTAAGTTTGACATAAATTGTACAAATTCAAATATTTTTCATGCTCATCATTTTGCTTGGATTGGCTGCTTTACTTAGCCTTTTGAAGGGTGATCTTTGCTGAAATAGCCTGGAAGCAATAATTCTGAATTTTTATTATAAATCAGTACTAAGCTTCCATATCTCAGACCAAACTTTAAAGTGAGGTAATTTCTCAGTGACGCCATAAAGAGTCAACACACAATCAATGGATTACATACATGCCATTTGGTTTGGAAAAATAAAGTTTAAAAACATTGCATGCGTGAAAAGTCATAATCAGGCAAATTGTAAAATATGAATAAGTCACAAATATAAATGTAAGCACAGGAGTTCGTATACCTATCAGTTTTACAGAAATTTTTCTCATTATTATAGGTATTATAAATTTTATTAATTTACTGAAAATTTCGGTAAAATTGATAGGTACGCAAACTCCTGATATCAATCTAAAACATCTATATAGGGCTATAAATACGGGTTGGTACAAGATCAAATTCATCATAAAGACCTTCGGCTTTATGGAATTTGATCTTTTGACCAACCTGTATTTACATCCCGATAGATGTTTAAAAATTATAACATTTCTTAAAATGGTGATGTCAAAGTTGTCTGCACAGTTGACATAATCTGAAAGTTTAGAATAAAAGCAGTGGATAATAGAGCCCAAGATGTTTGACCGATAATTTTTTATTTATTTTAACTAGGTTCTCCCAAGAAATTAAGAAATAATATGGTTGTTCAATCTCATATGGGAATGAGGTTAAATTAAAAAAAAATGTGCTGGTCGCTTGAATTTCAATGTATATTTGAAGTGAATATACTTTAGTAAAGTTCCAACTATTACATGTATGTATTAGCCCTTAGGCTAGCCCCGGTACTGTCATCATAACCTTTTAACTGCAGCAGTTTTTGACTTTGTAAACCTCAGAAAAATTCTCTGAATAATGCAAGTCTCGATCATGTAATTTGAGTACATGTATTTTGATTATAAAAAGTTTATTTTTTTATGCTAGGGACTAAATTTCCTAGATGTAACAAGCTTGGATCCTCGAGAACAGCAGAGGGTAAATGAAATACTGTTTGGACAGAGGAGCAGAGAATTGGGAAAGGTAGAAGTAAGTAAATCCCAGATAGCTATCATGTCAGCATTACTTAATACTGTACAGGAAGGAGTCAGACATGTGAAAAATTATTTCTCTGTGGTATTATTTTATACAAACCAGATTTGATTTTTTATACTCTCATATGTTTCTTTTAAGTTTCCATGGGGAAATTCAGAGCCAAGGAGATTTGGTAAGTAATATATTTATTTAGGATAATAGTTCTTTTTTTTAGTGATTATTCTAGTTAGTCAATTCATATTCCTATGACAGTTAAATATATTGTGAATTTAAAAGATTTAACAAATTATGCTTATAAATTAAAAAACAAAATACATCGCCAACACTTCATGACAATGCAGCGATATATTTATATTTCAATAATCTCAGATCATATAAATCATTCCACAAAATAAATCTACTTGTGCTTTCCCATGATGTGTTGGTGATCAGTTTATTTCTTTAAGTTTACAACTTTAGGTAACACCTATCACCCTATTGAAAAGTGTTCAGTATATCCACACGTAGGAGTCTTCCACAAATTTTACCTTTTTTTGTCTCCAGTTTTGTTTATAACAAAGCAGTTCATTCATTCCTGGCACTTTTTATAAGCATGTTACTTTTAGAGTAGTGCAAAGTATATTTTCTCGGCTGATATTGGAATAAAAGAGATATTTTCTGTAGATAGAATTTACCTCTTTGCTTACAGTTGTGATAATTTTTTAAATATATCCTATAACAGGGGAAGGAGATGACTGTCACACTCAACCTAATGTCTCTGCTCAGGGACTCTCCGACTCATCTGTACATCGCACAGAAAATCACCCCGAACAAGCCATAGGCAGTAATGTTACAGACAAAATTGTGTGTAGTTCTGAAAAAGCATTCGAGGTGGAAAACCTTTACATTAATAATGCTAAAACAAAGGAACAGTCAACAAACAGAAATGCTGGAAAACCTTACGAGAGGAGGAACAAAAAGAGGCGGCCTCCAGATTATTATCAGAGGTTTGAAGAAACAGCTCACTTGGAAAATCCCATTTTGTCAGGTGATCAGGAGGATAGCAGACCGCTAATGTGGCATGAAGAAGTGGAGCAGTCACTTCCATTACTGGACAATCAGATGGACAGTTTTCCTGGCACGGGAAACTTGTCTTCACAAGGCAACTCTTACATGGAGCCGACAGGTGTTCATTCCAGATATAGTGCTCAGACTGATAATTATGCACAGCGTAGGACTGATAATTATCCACAGCATCCGACAAATAATTATCCACATCACAAGACTGATAATTATCCACAGCATAAGACTGATCATTACCCACTTCATAAGACTGATCATTATCCCCAGCATCAGAACTTTGGTGCTAACTTCCAAGGAAATGCTACTATTGACCATTTGATCCCAAAACAGCCAGAATTCATTCCACCTAGCAGATCATCAGAGGAAATTCATAGTAATCCAAGCAATTTCTCACAATGGCAGCAGCCTGTTCAAACATCTGCAGATACTTATAATTCTTCCTCTAAGCAATCTGCTCCAGTTTCACAGTTCAATGTGTCTGGTTTTGACTCAGCTTCATTCACACAAGTGTCCCCATCTATGCACCCTAGTGGACCTTCTCATGAGACCACTAACCTTGTATCAACATCTTCTGTGATGTCACATGGAGTTTCTTTTTCTGGAGGAAGCACAGAAATCTCTTCTACCAATGCATCCTTAAAGACTGAATCACAAAACATTGAAAAATTGTCAGAACACATTTCAAGGGTATCTGTGCAACATCCAGCACAAAATGTGACACCAAATACTTGTAGTAATAGCACTTTAACTTATGATGGCTCAGAAAAGAATACCTCCATGATCCATGAATCATCTGTTGATTCTCTCTCTTCACATATTCCCCCCGTTTCTAGTCAGCATGTGATTGACCAAGAATTAAAAGACAATGCAGATTTTGCAGATCAACCCCTCACATTTGAATTTGATGCCCCTCGCACAGACCTGGACCCAGATCAGTATCCAGTTTTGGGCAAGACGAGTGGATCTTTTTCTGAAGAATCCCACAGAGAATCAGCAGATGGATCGTCATTACAAAGTACCTCACCACAAAGTGTTCCTCCTCACGCTGTCAAACCAAAGTCCTCATCGTGGGCGGGGCTGTTCAGTAACGTAGACCCGGCTAGACAGGGATTCGTAGTGACTAACTGGTCACCTACTCCCACCACTGACTCCCCCAAACCAGCCGAGACTCCTAAAGCTGAGTCCAAGTTACCTTGTGCACCAGTGGACGTATCTGAAGATCCACTTGCCAAAACATTTGGAGGTAAATTATATATTGAAAGTGTGCTATTGTATTGGAAATGGTAACTGCATGTGTCGTTAATCGCTGCCGAATCAATATTTGTAAAGAGTAGACAGTTGAATTGTTAAAATAAACACAGTAGGTTAGCTTGCTCTCTGAATGAATTTTTATGCCCCGCCATGAATATGGCCGGGGCATATAGTGTTTGTCATGTCCGTCTTCCGTCCTTCCGTCACACTTTGGGTTTAGCTCTGTTCAAAGCTAAGTTTCAAAGAAACTATCCAAGATATTTTCATCAAACTTCATATGCTGATAGGTATTGATGAGAGCTATGCAACTGCATCAACTTTTTTTGACCTTGACCTTTCCTTTGACCTTGACCTCACTTTTCTTAAATTAGTGTTTGGTCAGTTTTAAACATACCATTCATGATGGTGTTATCAAACTTCACATGTTGATACAAACTTGCATGGATAATGCTTCTCGGGATGAACACTACCAGACTTGCTTCGGATGCTGGATCTGACCTATATTTTCCAAACAAGCAATTCAGCTGCATCACTATTCAAGATATTCTGATCAAATTTTATACACATACAAATTTTCATGTTGCTTTACTAATATATCCTCGGCGGGGCATTCATGTCCTAAGGACATATTTCTAGTTTTAATTAAGTTTTATAATATTTTGTATGGTAGACTCCTTATCTCGGATGAAGGTCAACCATGTTCCTATTGGACTTCAACCAAGAGGACTGATGAATCGAGGCAACTGGTGCTACATTAATGCTGTATCCTTTGGAGAAAAAATTTATAAAGCCCTGAATTTGATACTTAATCCAGTACATGTATCATATACCATATAAGTGGAAATTTTAGGGAGACACAAATTTAGCAATTTCTCCTTAAAAGTTGGTATTTTATTTTTAGCAAGAAGGATTGTTAGTGATTTTAAAATAACCACTAAAGAAGCTGTAACAAATAAAACACAATTAATTTTTAGTGATATTCAATTTCAACAATATCAGCACTGTCGCTTATAATGCCAAAGTTAAATCCTCGCTAAAAATAACGTAATAACTTTCTCAGACTTTTGGTGTATTTTAGGAGAAGGAACATCAATTAAAATTTTCATTTACTTTTCCTGACTAATATCTCAGACTTTGCAAGCATTAGTCTCCTGTCCACCATTTTACAATGTGATGAAAAAATTCCCAATTCACCCTCCAGCCAGACGTGGCAAAAGCTGCACACCTATCTTAGATAGCATGTAAGGAAACCATCTATAAGGATTTTTATACACCTGTCTTAAGACGGGACGTATTATGTTTTAGGCTTCGTGTCCGTCCGTCTGTCTAGCTGTCCGTCTGTCTGTTAGCTTTTTCATTTCCGGCTCATAACTTTAATACTACTAGGCCTAGGATTATCAAACTTTGTCATCTGATGCATCTTGGGTAGAAGGTGTGTCGCGCACAAAAAGTAGGTCGCTCTGACCTTTAATTAAGAAGTTATAGCCAAATATGGAAAAATCCTTTCCGGCCCATAACAGGAAAACCATAAGACTTACAATCATCAAACTTGGCCAGTTTATGCATCTTAGGTAGAAGGTGTGTCACGACCTATTTCAAGGTCACTGTGACCTTTAATTTAAGTGAAATTTTAAAAAAAAATGTGTCTTTTTACTATTCATTTACACATCCCAAATAATGTAAGAGTATTGCACTGTCCTTATTAAAAAAGTGTTAAATCAAGAAAATACATGTTTTTTAAAGCATATACTTGACAGCAATCCATAACAAATATAATGTATGTTAGAGAAATTCTACCTCTCCCATGAGTGTAATTATCAAGCACTGGTCAAGAAGAATTTTGATAACAGAAAATTGCATGTCAAATTAGAGAGAAATTAATGGGTTTTGAGTGCGAGGAGCTAACTGACAGAGCATTGGTGTTATCTATATCCATTGAGTATTGGGCAAATGGGTAAGCCTGTTTGATTAAAAATAGACTATAGCTCTTGTTGACTAGCTTAAGTTTTAAAATGAATTTGATGAAAAGTAATTAAATTAACTAATTTGATATTGCATTATGGACTAATCTGATATTATGCAATATTATTAATTTAAAAACTAATTTTATGGGGTGGGGTGGAATCAGCATGTCCATATGAATTACATATTAAAACCTGTTGGAAATTAAATCTCAACCCCCCAAAAAAATCTTTGAGTATTTTATATGTTTTTAAAAAAAATTTATAGTAGATAGTGCAGACCCATTCATCTCTTGGTAGTAATGAGTAGACAAGCATCCAGTTAAAGATTAATTAATGAGTTCAATGTAGGAAGGCTAGCCGTCTCAGTCGTCTCAGTGCTCTGATTAAGCACCCTTTGGGGATTAGACAGAAGAACTGCTGGTCAGTTTATAACATATGTCATTTGATGGCCAGCCTTTTCTTTTCAAAATTAATTTGGTATAGATTAAGTTGTTAAGACTAATTTGATGATGGGCATTTGACAAGGTCTAACACAACCAGCACAGAAATCTATCAGTGATGTAATAATTTATTATAATTGATGCCTACATCACAGGGGATGGATAAATATTTTAAGGAATGGAAAAATCATCGAAATCTTAGAATCAAGGTTGAGGTGATTTTCTTGCACCTAAACTGTTCAAGAAAATTGTAATTTTTTTGACGGGCGTATCATGCTGTGGCGCGGCACTTTATTTGTAACTGGGAAAGCATTTAAGGAAAACAAATATTAAAATATTTTGTAACTTGAGGTATACTTATCTATATTGTAGTGCTCATATACATGTATATCACATGATTGTGCAAATTAATTGAATATGATTTTTTGTTAAATATGGTACATTTTGTTTTAGAGTCCAGTTTGTTCATGAATTCCATCCATGTGGCAGACCAACAGAAAGGGGTAAGTAAATGGGAGCATACATTTGATTCTCATCCCTGTGTTGCTTATGCCTCGAGATGTTTATGAATATTTTTACATTTTTGGATTTTTTCTTGGTACATGTGTACATGTATAAATTATTACTTTTAGATATTGTTGTATAACTGTATTGTGTATCTTTATTTGTAGGGAAGAGGACCTTGACAGATTTGACCCCGGGGCCTGCCTTTGAACCTACCAATGTGTACAACATGCTGCAGGTCATTGAAGCAAACAAGTCATTCAAGGTCAGTCTTAGATGGCCTTTTCTACTACTTAAGTAAAAGTTACTTAAATTTTTCTGTAATGATTGCAACCTTGAACCATGCATTTACAAATTTAAGATAAGAAAATATTATATTATCCTTTATGTTTCAAGTAATACTATATGTTTTAATGCTGGAAGATGTAAAAAAGATGTAAAAAATCATTCATACAGAATGATTTAAAAAAGATTCCAACGTAGAGCTTATGAATTGATGAAAGGGAAGTGGGAAGAGAAATAAGGAGAAAATATTTAATGGATATAAATAGATACAAAACAGATTCCTTGGAAAATTAGTTATTTTTTTGTCTATATTTCGACAGGGCATATGATATACTGTAGACAGGGAAATTTTCGCCCCAGTTTTATTTTCGCCCTCTCCTTGATTGGGCGAATTTAAAACAGGGCGAATTCAAATTACACCTATAATTTCTTACGCAGAACTATGACTGGGCGAATTTAAATGGGGCAAATCTGTTCATAAGTTCAAAAGGGCGAAAATAACACGGGGCGAAAATAACCCTGTATACAGTAGACTTTTCTCAAGATATTTATTGTATGGTATTTTGATAGTGATATTGATTGTTTTATTTTTTTATTTGACAGCTTGGAAAGCAAGAAGATGCTGAGGAATTTCTCAGTTGTATTTTAGATGGACTACATGAAGAAATGTCCACTCTCATCAAATTTGCCAATGGGACAACTACAGGTAACAACACAGCTAAAACTGAACAAAGGCTTTCAAGTGACATGAAAATGTCCTGAAAAGTTTTGCATGCTTTGTGGGTCCTCCTATTATTAAGACATTTGTTGATTGTTTGAGTTCATGGTGTTGTCCGTGTTTTCTTTGTTTAGCTTCTGCTGCCTCTAACGGCAGTGTGGCAGAAGATGTCGTCGTGGACGACAGCTCCGAGGACGCCGGCTCAGACTCCTGGGAACAAGTCGGCCCAAAAAAGAAAAGTGTTCTGACACGACGAGTAAGTACATGTAGTGCTGTTATGGCTTATATATTTATAAAAGCATGGTTCAACTTCTCCGAATTACAGCTATGTTAATTACTGGAATGACCTAAGGACTGTATGGATCCAAAATTAACACAAATATTTTATGACCTGAATAAAGAGAAGAATGTAGTGACAGGTATGAAGAAAGATTTTACTGTTAATACGTATATGACTTTCTTTTCATTTTTAGGCAACATTTGAGAAAACCCCTTTGGCTGAGATTTTTGTGGGGTATACAAGATCAGCCCTTTATAAAGCATCATCTAAAGACTCGGCCACCTTACAGCCATTCTTCACTCTCCAGTTGGACATTCAGGTAATCTTCATATTTCAGTTAGACATTTATGTAATATAGTACCGCCACTCTTTACTCTTCATTTAAGACATTCATGCAATTTATGACTGTCACAGCCATTTTAAAATGCTTCCTCCCACAGTTTGTCTGTTTTCAATAAAACCTAGCTCACAAGTAGACTACACTAAAATTCATATTTTTTACCAAGAATTAGATTGGTTTCTACATTACCAAGTTTTTCTATTTTATGCAACATACTAAAAAATTGCAATGCAGTTATGTCAAAATGAACATGCATGGTTTTGAAAACTATTTAGCCATTCTTTTTTTTTCATTGAAATGGTATTGTAGGAAGCCTTGGCATACCTGTAATTCTTTACTTTTCTAATTCTAGTCAGAGAAAGTTTACTCTGTGAAAGAAGCTTTAGAAGGTCTTGTGTCTAGAGAGTCCGTATCAGGATTCACTTGCTCCAAAACCAAAGCAGAGGTAAGTTAAAATCAAAATAACATCTAATACCATTATTCTTAGGCCCAGGAGGTTAAAGGTCAGAGGACAAATTGTTTTTCTAAAAATTTTCATCATTTGTCCAAATTTTAAACTAAGAAGCAAGGTACATTTTTCATATTGCAATATATATTTCTACCTTTCAATTTGACCAAATGCCCCTATGTAAAAATATTTTATTATAGAGTTCACTTTTTCCTCCATGCTTGACATATTTTTGTATAAATTTGCTCATCCTCTAGCTTTTTTTGACCACAGGTAGACGTTGTGCGACATTTGACCTTAGAAGAACTGCCTCCTGTGCTGATCCTCCATCTGAAATTCTTTGTTTACGATAAAGATGGAGGAAGCCAGAAACTACTGAAGAATTTGGAGTATGGTATTGACCTCGAAATTACCAAAGGTATGACTTATATTTACTTGTACATAGACGACATACATCTTGCATAGTAATTACCTTGAAAGGGTCAAATTAATTCACATCAATTTAGATGAACTGAAAATATTGAAAATCATAAATTTCATGGGCATTTCATTTCTGTGTTTCAAGATTATGAACATGTATAATCTGTACATAGTTTGGTCTGTGGATTTATTGTACATGTGTTATGTATAGTTTGGTTTGGTTGTAGATTTATTGTCCCCTAATGTCCGGAACAAGCTTCAGATTCATCAGAGGTCTTACAAACTCTTTGCTGGTAAGTCATCATGAAAACTCACAGAAAACATTTCTTCCCATGTTTATCAAAGATTTTTCATGCATTCCTTTAATCTTTCATGTATGAATGTTCTCGCCAATAAGTCTCAAGATGAAAATGATTCTTCCTTGTAATCAGGTTGATATAATATTCAAGTAAATGTTTGTATAGGTTTGTTCAGCTGATATTTCCAGCCGATATAAAATTATAACTTTTTAGCTCACCTGAGCCGAAGGCTCAAGTGAGCTTTTCTGATCACATTTTGTCCGGCGTCTGTCTGTCTGTCCGTCTGTCTGTCTGTAAACTTTTCACATTTTCGACTTCTTCTCAAGAACCGCTGGGCCAATTTCAACCAAACTTGCCACAAAGCATCCTTGAGTGAAGGGGATTCAAGTTTGTTCAAATGAAAGGCCACGCCCTTATTCAAGGGGAGATAATTGGGAATTAATGAAAATTTAGTGGCATATTTTAAAAATCTTCTTCTCAAGAACCACTGTGCCAGGAAAGATGAAACTTATGGGGAAACATCCTCAGGTAGTGTGGATTCAAGTTTGTTCAAATCATGGGGTAGGGCGGGGCCAAAATGGCCGACCAAACTTTTACATAGAAATATATAGGAAAATTCTCTAAAAATCTTCTTCTCAAGAATGACAAAGCCATAATTCATCATATTTATATGGGAGCATGCTCGAGTAGTGTAGATTCAAGTTTGTTCAAATCATGACCCCCCGGGGTAGGGCGGGGCCAAAATGGCCGACCAAAGTTTTACATTGAAATATATAAGAAAATTCTTTAAAAATCTTCTTCCCAAGAATGACAAAGCCATAATTCATCATATTTATATGGAAGCATGTTCAGGTAGTGTAGATTCAAGTTTATTCAAATCATGACCCCCGGGGGTAGAGCGGGGCCAAAATGGCCGACCAAAGTTTTACATAGAAATATATAGGAAAATTCTTTAAAAATCTTCTTCTCAAGAATGACAAAGCCATAATTCATCATATATATATGGAAGCATGCTCAGGTAGTGTAGTTTCAAGTTTGTTCAAATCATGACCCCCCGGGGTAGGGCGGGGCCAAAATGGCCGACCAAAGTTTTACATAGAAGTTTTTAGGAAAATTCTTTAAAAATCTTCTTCCCAAGAATGACAAAGCCATAATTCATCATATTTATATGGAAGCATGCTCAGGTATTGTAGATTCAAGTTTGTTCAAATCAGGACCCCCCGGGGGTAGGGCGGGGCCAAAATGGCCACCCAAAGTTTTACATAGAAATATATAGGAAAATTCTTTAAACATCTTCTCAAGAATGACAAAGCCATAATTCATCATATTTGTATGGAAGCATGCTCAAGTAGTGTAGTTTCAAGTTTGTTCAAATCATGACCCCCAGGGGTAGGGCGTGGCCAAAATGGCCGACCAAAGTTTTTAAAGATACATGTATCTATAGGAAAATTCTTTAAAAATCATTTTCTAAAAAATAGCAAATCCATGATTGGTCATGGGACTACTTTTGGATTTAAACTTTACAGTAAAAAGCCATTTTCTACTTTTTCCTACCCTTAGTGCTCAGGTGAGCGATGTGGCCCATGGGCCTCTTGTTTATTATTTTGTGACTTTTGAAATTATTTACTTTATTTTTTACAGTGGTGTACCATCATGGTAAGAAGGCAACAGGAGGCCATTACACCACTGCCGTGTTTCATCCTGCCATCAATAACTGGATTATGATTGACGATAGTCTAGTCAAGCATGTATCAGTGGGTACCGTCTTAAAGGCTATCCCAGGCCGAGTACCGTATCTGTTGTACTACAGGCGCATAGACATGCACTGAATAGACATGCACTAAATGGTAAAGGTGTGGAAGCAAGTTCGGGTTGATACAAGAAGGATAAACAGACACTGAAATCTGTCTTAAAGTTAAAATTGATTACATATTTATGTACAGTGAGAATAATTTGATTATTTTTAAATTACACTGGGATTTTTTGTGGAGGTGACAATAAATAAAACTTGTGTAGAATTTGATGTCTATTTTTATACTTGAGGAGATGTTTATTTCTTCAAAGAATCTATTACTATTGTCATTTAATCAAACTTTTTGTTAACGTAAGATAAGGTAGTCATAAAAAGGCAATTTCAACTGACATGTTTTTGGGCATTTAAAAATCAGCATCTTTAGATTTATAAATTATAGTTTTAAAAATGAAAGGGAATAAGGATATACATGTACATTCGTTATATTCATATGCCAGTATTTTGTCATCAGTCATATTAATATTTTGTGAAATATTATCTTCTCAATAACTTATTGTTATTTTGTGTACATGTACTTTCAATTTCAAGTTTTTTGATAAAAATTCTGATGTATGGTTAAAACTACATGTTGGATATATTGGTTATCGCACAGAGAAAAAATAATCATGTTTAAACCTAAAAGTTCTGTGAAATGTTTAAATCTTTGCAATTTTATCAGCAGTACTTGTGTATATTTGTGCAGATATTAAAGGTATAAATTTCATTTATACAATCATATTATTAGAGTTAAGTGTAATCCATTTTTCAAGGATATTTGTAAACTTTTTATCAGGTAAGTGAAACCCTCCGTCATTTGTTTCTAAAATGGTTTTCCCCATAATATAAAACAATTTTTGGGTTAACTAGTAAAGAACAGAAGTAAGCATCTGAGTTGAAATAGGTATTTTTTCACTATGAAGAGTTAATTTTGGTAAACATGGACATGGGGCATGCTTATAATAGGAAGACAGGATATATATAAATATTTTCTTGTTTTATTATGTTATGAATTTTTTTCATCAAATATTGGTGCATTGAAATATTCACAGAATACCTGAACTTCAGTGAAAATTTGCAATTTCAATTATGAATTAATGTAATCTTTTTGGGGCTTGCAGCAAAGACATCTCTTTACAGATTTTATTAATGAAATGCATTATGTTTGATAAAGTGTATTCTGAACTCTTTTTCTCAATAAAGAGAAATAAAATATTAAATGTGCTTGTATGCTTTGATCTAGACCAATCTTAACTTCTGTTCAAAACAGTGCAACATGGAAAAAGACATTTTTCGTTGTGTAAAAATGGAACAATTGCCACTCTTTGAAGAATTAATGTTTCAAGTGTCAAAACATAGAGTAATATAGATATATTGATGAAAATTGTTGTAAGTTGTAGTCAGTCTAGTTCCTTCAACTAGGAATTATACAGACTAAGTTGTGTTCCAGTGGCAACCTGGAAATTAAAAAGGGTGTTACCACCGAATCTAAAAGTAAAAATTCGGAGTATGCAACAAGACAAATAGTTGAAGTATGTATGCATACAGCAAAACTTGGTCATAACGAAGTCACTGGGACCTATGAATTCAAAATTACTTCGCTATATCTTTAATTTCACTATAACCGTATAAGAAATTCATTAAATTTATTTAGCTGGGGATCCAAGATAACTTTGCTATATCTGTGAATTCACAATATCTGTGTTCGCACTAAACAAATTTTACTGTAATTCTACGGTACTCTACAGGGAAGGAGACTAGCTTCTGGTTTTATCATATTTACAAATACTGGGACCGTTTTGTTAGTTTTACTTAAATCCATGTTTAATGATAATTGTGACAATCAAGGACATGAAAAATGAAGACACTGAGCAGTGAGCACACACACATTACAAATCTGGGAACGGGGCATAAAATATGACCAAAAAAATCCAGAGGTATTTAAAGATTAGATGCCTTGGAGGAGAAAGCACCTCAACTGACCTACTTTAAGCCATAGGCATTGATTAGGTACATGTAGGTGAAATGCACTGTAGTTAGACTTAAATGTAAAAATCAGCTTAACAAACTGTGAAATATGTTTCAATGAAGGGTTGTTTTTGCTACCAAGGTCAGCATGATTTGACAGCAGAATTTATGAAATACTGGCTTGAAATAAAAATATCGAAGTTCTTGTAAAGTCAACTTAGTTATCAGTATTCTGCATCAGTTTAAAAATTTTATCATTTTCTCAAACATGAGTTTTCATGAATAAGTTCACATAATTGGGGGCAGAATTTTCTACATCAACATGGAAAACTGATGATGGCAGATCGATTTATGGAAATTAAAGTTGAGGTGATCTCCTTTGTCAAAAGATTTCGTTGTAAGTGAATTGGCCCATGTGGTCTTTTCATCGACTTATTTATCAGAAGTCTGCATTCATAAGTTTAATAATTTCATCATATCCATAGACATGTTCTGGAGTATTCAGATATGAATAATTTAGGTAGGATTAAGTTGGGAGGGCAGATATTTTAATCATGTCCATAAACATGTTCTTGAGTATTCAGGGATATGAATAAGTTGTGAGAGCAGAAATTTCTACATCAACAAAGAAATCTGATGACGGAAACGCCATCTCATTTTTCATACAATATAATACGTTATAGATATTCTATTATTAGTTGGCCTTTAGCGTCTTCAAAGAGGATCCAATCCACATATTACATGATGCCAATATTTATTACTGGAGTTTTTCTTCCTGGAAAGCCACGACTTCCTCAATCGAACATACTGGTTAAGTGCAGTAAAAGGAGATACAGTAAATCGCAATAATTAATATATCTAGTAAAGCATATCGCATTGATTATCCAGTTTAAGTTAAAAATTCGCCGTGAAGTGGTAGTCGCTACAGCCTACATCTCTAGTTTCACTTTGTAACTTCATGACATCATTTCCGTATTTGCAATGGCGGCATAGAATCCCTCCCCTGCTTCCGTATTCATGACAGACGAAGACACATCCGTAATAATTTCTCTACACACAGCTCACCCACATAAAACAATTAATGAGAGATCGATGTTCTGTTTAAAATGACATCGAGTTCAAAAATTCCACAAGAAATAAAAGGTAAGCCAATTCATAATTTAGATCTAAGCAGTCGAATTTAAATGTAAACATTGCCCTCCATCACTTGAAGGGAAACAGCTGACAAGTGAAAATTGTTTTGTTGTGACTAGGCTAGAGGTTTCAACCGGAAAAGCATCTTTCTGTAGCTTCCGAAAAAGAAATAGCTATGGAATCACTTTAAAAAACTCGTACCAGTTTAAAATAGCACACTTATTGTCTTTTGTTTATGAGTAGTAAAATTTAAGCCCATTGGCAAACAAGGTTGTGTAAGTGGTCCATTGAGGGGTTTACCAGGAAAAAGATTATATATTATTATATTAAAACGTTGGATGAAAGAAGGATGTATAGACTATAGTTAAGCGGAGACATATTTTAAATGGAAGATGTGTGTTTAAAGTTGGTGATGGGTTGTTAGTAAAACAGGTACTGTTGTCTGAAATGGAGTCTGCAATGCCAGTTGCTCCACCCAGAAAAAGGAGATCAATGCAAGTAGAAAATGCAGGGCAAATGCCACGTGTGTCTACGATAACTATTGAAAGTTTAGATAAAAAACTGGAATCGAAACCACGGAAATCTGTCTCTCCTTCTATGTTGAGCTTGGATGCATTTTCAGGTATTCCATCATCCATTTTCAGAATAATAAACAATAGAAAGATATCTTGATTGAGCCATCTCTTGATCACCTTTAGCTGAACGAGAATTTGTGATCAATACATGTACTAATTAAATATGTTTAAATTGAGAATTTGTAGATTAAATGCATTTATTGATTGAAAAATGAGGTGCAGCTATAAAGACCTTCCTTGCATAAAATTAAATAAATAAATTATGTAAAAAGAAAAAATGAAAAAAAAAACCAAAACAAAAAAACAAAACAACCAAAATGAACAATAAACACATGTTCGTAAATATTCAATAAATGTAGAGCATGCATCAATAATGTTCTTCCTTATCCCGTTTATGATAACTGGTTTATGTAAATAATGGATAAAACAGGACAGAAATTTGTTTCCTATTCATGATGGATGTCTTTTGGAGGGGATTAATTTATTGGATCTTTATATTATTCTGCTAATACCAAGATAAATTTCATTCTGTCTGTGTACGACAGATACCAGTCTAGAGGACACACTGTACTGACTAAAGAGAAGATGAAGCAAGCTGGCCGTGTATAGTGTTAGAAGCTTCTTCAGGCTCTTCAACCTCTTTTAGACATCTGATGTAAGATTAACCAAACCTAACAGTGGTTAGTGTGTGTCCCCTGGCTCTTCAACTGATGTTAGATCTCCTAAGGTTAACCAAGGCTGACTGTGTTTAGTGTTATCATCATTGTTCATGTGGGATCAATATTTGTGGATCACCCTTATCCACACATTTACATCACATGAACAATTATTTTGTCAACATATTTATTTGTTAAATCTTCTGTACCAGTATATACAAGTTACTCATGAAATTATGTCCTCATGAACCAAGAAAATTTTGATTTCCCATGAGCATTGACCCCATAAATTTAAATGATTCCACTGGATATGGTTTTCTTGCTGTTCAACTTTTGTAAGACCTACAATTGACGAGGGTTGACCTTGCATGTTCTCTGTTAATTTAAAATTGTTTTTCTGCTGCTAGATCTCCTAAAAATGACAAATGTTTCACAATGGTCAGTGTTTATTTATTTTTATGTCTGACTTTATTGACTGCAAGCTCACCCTCTTTAAGCTGATTTAAATTACACAAAATAGAAAATTTAAATTAGTGAATACATGCACACTCATGTATAGTGTACTGACTGAAAAGTTGCATGGACAGTTAACACATACACACTAAAACAATGAAGTTCATTAGCAAAAGGAATTATGAAATATATCATTATAAGGAAATTGAAATATTGATAAAATTATTCAATTTATTTTTGTTATAGGAAATATTGTCAAGCACAAAATGATCAGCAATTATGGATTAATTAAGATAAATTTTGCTTTTGATATAAAGTTTTTATTGTACCAGGATAAAATTCTTGATTTCTTTAAGACTTCTCCAGTGATGGTGAAATCATTGCAAAGAATTTGCCTAAAAAAAGAAAGAAAGAAAGAAATTATTACTATATACAAAATGTAAAATGAATACCTTTCAAGAAGTAAATAGATTATAGATTTTTTTTTTAAAGTTATATTGACAATGCAAAATTGTCATAGAAAAAAGTATCTTTATGTTTATAATGCAGAAATAAAATGAAGAAGGCAGTCACAATTTATGAAGCTGACATATGATTAATCTCAGCTAGTATAATGTAAATTTAGTGAAATTGTTGACACCGTGGACTTTATTGTCTTTAATTTAGTTTCAGTTGTTTACTAGTTGTAATTAGAACCCATTTGTTAGGAAGGTAATAGTGAACAAGATGAGAGTTGTTTCCCATGGGCCTCTGGTTTTCTTTCTAATTTTGTCATGCATGTCACCTATTAAAATATTAATCAAACTACGGTACATCCTATGGTCTTTTGACATAGTTGTCTAGACGTACGTTACTTCCTAGTCTCTATTTTTAGAAGACTTTAACACCTATGTCAGGTGATCATGATTGAGGGATGGAAGAGAAACTCTGAAGAGGTGCAAGGAAGGGAGAAGATGGAGGGGGGGGGGCAACCCAGCACATACAAATCTGATTTAGTAAAATGGGCAAGATCAGATCAATAATGTATAAATATGTGCATTTTCTGAAGAAAAAAAATTGTATTTAAAATTGATTAAAAATTAAATGAAAATTAAAAAATTTGGAAACTGACAAATTTTGTGACCTTTCTGATGTTCCTGTGACCTCTATGTATCCTAGCTATTACTTATATTGAATCAATACTAATTTTGTAACAATGATATCAACAGATTTCAATTATGACCTATATTGCACCATTCTAAGAGATACCAAAAACTAGAAGCCAAAAAGGGGGCTTAGGCCAGACTTTTCCTTTTATAAATAACTATATGTAGACTAGCATTTCTCTAAGATTTCCCATTAATTTGTTAAAACTTTGTTTTTGTTTGTCTTATATAAGTCTTAAGATGAAATTGCAGTCAATGAATTTAGAGAGAATGAATTATATATATTTACATGGACTGTCTGCATCATAGAGACCGCTAGTTGAGCACCACTAATATGTCTTTTAGAGACATGGAGATGTCCCATTTTACACACAAGCTTAAAGGACATTTTCATGTTTTTGGGACTAGATTAGAACAAGAATTAAAGTTTTGCATAAATTAAAAATATACATGAGCAGGTATTTGATATCTTATTATGAAAGAGATCTTTACTTCCTTTTTTAGTTTTAATCCGAATACATTGTACATGCACATAGCACCCCTACACAGCATATTTTCTACAATTAGAGTAATTTGATCCGTAACTTTTTTTCTTATTATAAGACAGTTTTATAATCTAGAATGGACAGACATAGTCATACACCTGATGAGCTGGTGTATAATAGTAGGGGTTTTAAAATTAAAAAAAAATATAAGACTTCGTCTCAAAGTTATATGGATTTATTTGGATTATGATTTTTCTGTGATTGTTTTTCAGACAGTATCCGAGAAGTCCTGGGCAAGAATGTCACCCTGTATCAGAAGTTTATGGTGAAGCATGAAGTTAGGCCAGATAAATTCGAGAGGAAGATCGTTGTAAGTATATAGAGAATTATCTATTCTGGCTTTGGGGTGTCTGGTCCATTTAGATGGCAACCTTGATTAACCTTAGGGATTGAATCTCATCAGTCCAGATTGTGGATTCAGTTCTAGAACAAGCCATTTGTCTGGCTTACATCCACTCATTTGCATTCCCGTATTACCTTAAGTTGTGTTAGGTCTCTCAAAGGTTGGAAAGACTCAGTCTTACAAAAGAAAAGAAAGAGGAGAAAAAATACTCTAGGCATTGTTGCCAATGATCTTAGAACATGTAGTAACTGTACACATTTTTTTTTTTATAAATAAATGTAGATTTAATGGCATCAACTTCTAGAAACTTTTAAGTTCAAGCAGCACAACTTTGATTTCACTTTTTATGCCCCCCTTCGAAGAAGGGAGGGCATATTGCTTTGCTGCTGTCTGTCGGTCTGTCGGTCCATTTAGTTTCCGTTCATTTTCTTCATAACCGTTATTCATACTGAAATGAAATTTGGTGTACAGGTATATCAGATGAATATCTAGGTCAAGTTCTGTTTTGGGTACGATCGCACCATAATTGACAGAGTTATGCCCCTTGGACCTAGAAAAATTCCATATTTTGCAGTTTCCGTTCATTTTCTTTGGAGAGGTTGCACATATTGAAATGGAATTTAGTATACAGGTATATCAGATGAATATCTAGGTCAAGTTCTGTTTTGGGTATGATCGCACCATAATTGACAGAGTTATGCCCCTTGGACTTAGAAAAATTCCAAATTTTTGCAGTTTCTGTTCATTTTCTTTGGAGAGGTTGCACATATTGAAATGGAATTTAGTATACAGGTATATTAGATGAATTTCTAGGTCAAGTTCTGTTTTGGGTACGATCGCACCATAATTGACAGAGTTATGCCACTTAGACTTTGAAAAATTCCAATAATTTGCAGTTTCCGTTCATTTTCTTTTGAGAGATTGCACATATTGAAATGGAATTAAGTATACAAATTAGTCAGATGAATATCTAGGTCAAGTTCTGTTTTGGGTATGATCACACCATAATTGCAGAGTTATGCCCCTTGGACTTAGAAAAATTCCAATAATTTGCAGTTTCCGTTCATTTTTTTTTTTTTTGAGAGGTTGCACATATTGAAATGGAATTAAGTATACAAATTAGTCAGATGAATATCTAGGTCATGTTTTGGGTATGATCACACCATTTTTGACAGAGTTATGCCCTTTTGGACTTTAAAAAATTCCAATTTGTGGGGGAGGGGGGCATAAGTGTTTTACAAACATCTCTTGTTCTTCTGGATTCTTTAATTTGATTTGATATTTAGATTTGAAATTCATTTTACTGTCAGAATATATTTAGTCATCTACAAGATTAAATAAATATTTAGCAAGCCAGAAATTTTGTGGTGCACTAATTGATGGTTTGATGTCTGCTGATCCTGAGTAAGTGCACTCTCAGTAAATTGCTAGCTCATTAAACGCAGTCAAGTGCTGCCTGTAATAGACCCTACATATTCTCTGTGTGCCTTGTACTGTAATGGAGAGCAAACCTACATTCTGTGTGACATTTTCGTCGGGAAGAGGACGATCCAAGTTTTTGAAACATGTGTCCAATCCTTTTGACATATTGTCTATCATAAAAATATGTTCAGAAACATAAAAAATGTATACATGTAGGAGGAAAAAAACTTGATTTTAAAGCATTGCATCCAAATTGCTTTTGGAATTGAATTGTAATGATCAAAGAACTGTTTTTTAGAGCTGCCCCTTCTGTGTTTGTAGATTTTTTAATTTACCAGTATCACGTACATGTAATAATCACTGTGAACTGAGTATATAATGAATCGTGATTATCATGCATATTCAAGTAATGAATTGGTCATGGAGTCTTTGAAGTAGGATGTTTTTATGTAAAGGTTACATGGTACACGGCTATTACTGGCTGTTTCTTCCACATTTTAATGAACCTCTCTACTGGCCATAGATAAGATAAGCCTTGTGTGATGGTATAGAATCTAAAATCTGGATAAACAAAAAATTCAAAACATTTGTATTTTAAGTTTTTATCCTATTGTAGTAAAATTAATACACATTTCCAGTGTTTCAGGTACACATACATGTATATTAACTGATAGTATACCTGCACCTATTCCTGCATCATTTCCCAACCCCCCTAAAAATTACATTAGGAATTTATTTCCTGTTTTATTTCAAACAACTTGCATTTATTTTACCATAAACAGTATTTACTTTCAAGCTGTATCTTTTAAGGAAGAAAATGTTAAATATTATTTTGATTGGGAATTTCACTTCCTACTTGACTTATATGTACAGTACATAAAGTCTGTACTTATAGCTTTGTTAGTATATAATCAGAATAGTTCATACTTATATTTGCCCATAAAGTTGTACTTGTAACTTTGGTAATATAATGTGAATAGTTTAGATTTAAAGGTGCCCATGAAAATTTGGTGGTTTGTGATAGGATTATGTTATAAATTTTAGTTATTTAGGCCTAATGCATAAATTCTCAAAATTGTGATAGACTCCTTATGGTTGTTGAACTGAGGAACTTGCCTCTTATTTGTAGCCTTTTAGGTCTAAGGACAATGTAAATTCACTCTAAGTTTGTAAAAGTGCTATGTACAAAATAAACAGATTGATTTTGCTATAAAGTGAAATGATAGCTGTATGACAGCAAAAGCATGTCAACTTGTTTAAGGATGAAAGAGGCAGAAGGTCAAGGCCAAAGATGTGATAAAAAGTAAATAATTAAGTTGTTTACTAAAGAGTATTATAAAACACAGATGCAGAGTGACTACCATTGCCTCCTAGTCTTTTCTTAATTAATAGATATACTGGCAGAGCAATGATAGCCATATAGATTATAATATTATACAAGATGTAATTTGGTTATGAAGGTAGAATTAGGTTTTACTGATATAGAAATTATAGATAAAACATACACATTGCATTACAGTCAAACCTCATTATTTTGACATTGATGTGGCCAAGAAAAAACGATGAGATGCCTTAGAATATGCGAGATATATACGAAGGTTAAACTAAAAAAAGAAAAAGTGGTTGAAACTTGTAAGTTCTTACTCTCTGCCATATCCATGATACACTATTTTAGATATTGTTCAACTGTATTAAGCTGGTTAAAAATATTAAAGAATGATTTTTTTTTTCACTGTATTGCTATGTACCAGGTAGTCAACATTCAACAGTAGTTTTCATAACGATGAACTATAAGGCTGAGTAATCATTATATCATACAAGGGGATTTAACGAGTTATTTCTCTTCTGCACACTATGTCCTGTATGTAGTATATATTTAGAAATATAAAATAACACTGGGTCAAACGGTGGTTGGTGGAGAGATGAGACACTTTGAGAGGGGTGGGAAGGGCCAAAGGGAGTTAAATTCATTGCAAAAGCTGAAAAGCTTCAATCTTTGTAATTTGCTTGGAAATGAAAGTTTTACACACAAAGAAAATGTTTAAATTTTTGACCTTTTGAACTCAAAGTCAATAGGTGTCTTCTTTGGGCCAAAGGGAGTTATGGTAAAAAATTTCATTGCAAAAGCTCAAAGGCTTTTCAAGATATCTCACAGGAAGGAAAGTGTTAAAACAGTCAGAATCTATTAAACGATGACCTTGACCTTTGACCTTTTGACCTCAAAGTCAAAAGGGGTCTTCCTTAGGCCACATGGAGTTGTTATGTAAAATTCATTGCAAAAGCTCAAAGGCTTCCTGAGATATTGTGCGGAAACAAATGTGTTACAGACAGACAGACAGCTCGACAGATGGATGGACAATAACGGAGAGACAGATCGATCCAAATTAATGTCCCCAACTTTGATTGATAGCAGGGGACAAGAAAAGCAATAGGTATAAATTCAAAGTCTGGAGCAAATACTTTTGTTGATGATTTAGTATCACAGACTGACAATTATGACATCACCGAAACTTTGAAATTGCCCATGAAACTTAAGTTCACATATACCTGTTCCAACTTCACTTTCAGCTGCTAATGCATTCCCTGATTTTTTAATTGTTGTATTAACTACTGTTCTTTTTATCTGTTTCAGGGCCTGACGGGATGCAGGTTGTTCCTGTTTATTGTGAAGACACCTACCAAGGTATATGACTGTCATGTCTGTCTTCCATCTCTAAGGCATTAACAGAAAATTTGATTTTATTTTTATCAGGGATATCACAGTCTCTAAACTCACAGGGAGTCTGTATACATGATTCACATATTTAAGGCAGATAGTAACAATGTGTATATATAGGGAGATCAAATTGTTAAACGTACCAGATTCCTTCGTTACCAGTCAGTAAAAACTACTAGGAAATACTCCTCGATAGTGTTTTATTTATTTTTCTGGACAATTTTCTCGTTATTCCGTGATTAAGGGTAGAGGCTATAATTAAGATTTCCTTGAAGGTCATTTATTTCAGCAGGAAGTAGCTTCCCTGGAAGATAAACTTACGATTCATTACACCAATAGAGATAAAGAATTGTTTTACATTTAATCATTGGTTTCTTAAGGGGAGGGATGTTCCCCATCAGGTGAATTAATCGTCAGAATTTCCTCCCACACTGGAAGTTAGTTCATAGAGAGAGGTAATTTAAAAAATATTTAAGGCTATCAATTTTTTTTAATTTTGTATGTCTTCAGGTTGACACATATACTAAAACAAATGATAAAAATTATTGTGAACAGGAAATTTTAGCCTTTGTGTTATTTTTGTCATAAGTCCATTTAAACAAATTGTCTTTGCTGTGTGTTATTTTCAAACTGTCATTTTACTGGAGAGCAGTGTTCTTTCTCAGCTTAACTCCATATGTTTACAGAGAGAAAGGACAAAATCGTTCAAATGAGGCCAAAAATTCCATCTACAATAGGAACCATTGTCATGATTATAGATTACACTGCATGCAATAGGCCAACATTCAAAACCAAGTGACCCCCCATCCCATCCCACCCCCCTCATTTCAGTCTGAAGATCCTTAAAAATTCATGTATAAAACTGTACACTGTACAGATATGCAGACCTATTTGATTTTCAAATTCTAGTGTGTTTTATTGATCTGTAGTGTATGCATGTTTAGTATACTAGAGAAAAGTGGAAAATTTGTGTATAGCTATTTATATATTAAAGCTTATTGTATGCAAGAATTTCTGAACTATATGTGCTCTCTGATAGCAGTTGTTTCCTACAGATGTTTTTGTATGTTACTGACAATTAATATCAGTTAAGAGGTTCTATTTTATTTTGGTAATTCTGAGAATAAACTTTTAATTGTTTCATTTTCTAGGTGGATCAAGATTTCAGCTTTTTAGACATTCAAGGCATAGAAAGCAAAAAGAAAAATCAGGTAAAAGAATTAGATATAATTATATGAATATAGTATTGGCAGCATGATAAAATGACATGTATTTGTTGAAAAATTAATGGAATTAGAAAGTGATGTAATAAATGAGTGCTTCATTGTTAAGAGATTCATAAGGTTGGCTATATAGTGGTAAATTTTATGATCACAAGGTCACAGGAAAATGGGTTGATTTGTAACAAGTGCTGCATTGTGCCTGCATGTATTTTTTCCAGCTCATTAAGCAAATTACAGTACATGTATAATATATTATATAGTATATAATAAAGAAGAGTATTTTATTTAATTGAGGAAGGAAATGAGTTGCCAGAGAATCAGTAGATATTTATTATTTCATGAATTAATGGAAAACAGATTTTTGGCATCTCCCTGTAGATTTACTGTAACAATGACTTTAATACAACTTAAATATTTTCTGAATATCTAACCCCCACCCCCCACCCCCCTAAAAAATGGTTGGAAAAGTTCATTATAAACAGTAATTTTATTGATGACTTTCATTCATAAATGATTTGTAGACTCAGTGGTGGAATTCTAAATTCTATATTGGATACATTCCTCAATGATTCTGAATGTGAAGGTTATCATGTATAATGAGTATACTCTATTTGACAGCTGACAATCAGTGTAACAGATGGCAAACCAATCTCCCTGGTTACGCTGGACCCCGATTCCGATGACTTTGATCTCATGATTACACACATCGGCAGGTCCCTGAAAAACATCTTCCCAGTATTTCCTATAGAGTAAGTAAAGGATAAAACCTTACAGAGGGGATTAATACAGTGGAATTATGATAAGTAAATACAGTCTTAATGTCAATAGGAAACCTTATTTAGGAGTTTTCCTAATTCAGAGCTTTCAGATATTCGTAATCAATGACCATATCATCTATATTGAAATTAGGCTGCTTACTTTCAGTTGACACACTGAATGAAATAGAAAAGAGGCATGGATAAGGATATACTTCTTAAAACATGGATATTTGAAGGATATACTTCTTAAAGGGGCTGAGTGGTTGCCTTCAGTTTCCATTAGTTTCATTTTTAACATTATTCCATTTCTATGAGTTTAGAAGATTCATCAAGAAAATGGATGTTCAGCCATCAGACCGCCTTAGACCAATGCAGGACTTGATGAAGGAAATAGAAAAGAAAGAGCAGGGTCCATGTGGGGGGTACTCCATTATGTACGCCTGTATGTGTGACTACCATAACACAGCCTACAGAGAGGAGGTGGCATGGGTAGGTATAGCTGGTGCCCCTCCCCTTAATGTACTGCAAAACAACAAGCACCAACCACTGCAAGTCAATGTCAGACCAACATACCATCAATATTGTGAGAAGTTTTGATATAATTGGACATAGAGAACGAGAATACATCTATAGTTCATAGAGCTTTTTGTTATACCTGCTTGAAAAGTAAAGGTTATATAAAATGGAAGTTTCAGTGTGTATATTCATCCTTTACACTTGGAGAATTCACTGCTAAATGCATTTTAATGAAAATTTCACAGAATCTTTATATAATAGTATTTCATATTTGTGTTTCCAATTGCAAAACATTGACACTGCCAATCTTTCTTTAATATTTGGGAGTTTCCATCTCTTATCCACAAGTCCTTCTATATCACTGAAATGTAATGAGAATTTCACAGAATCTTTATTAAAAGGTACCATAAAGAACTATCTTAAACAGGACTAAAATTTCAGAATTATTTTATGAATTAGTTGTAGATTCATCTGAGGAAAGCTTCATATAACTGTTATATAATTTGATACTGTGACCTTGAGACAAGTATGACTATGTACTAGTGAGTGTTGTGTACAAGATACATCTCTGTAAGTTAATAATATGTTACTTAATTAGTACTGTAGTTCTGTACTTTTGGGTTGTTGGAGGAAGTACTTAAATGAAAGAAACTTGAAAGCAGAAGATTTTTTGAAGTGTTGGAGAAGAGGGTCGAATATTATTTGTTGAAAGTTTTGTTCATATACACACACAAAAACTTGATAGCTATAAACCAATTATCATTTCAAATAAGATTTTTGGGAAAAAAAGTAAAAACACACACACACAAAATAAAACAATTGATGGTTTACTGAAATGATGTGAACAAGTATGACTTATAGGAAGTTATTTTTTCCCATTTTGATGGGATGGGCAGTATGATAAATCTGGAGTGCCACGAATTCTGTGTTACCTTTTTTCTGTAGGATTTTATGAATGATAATATTTTAGGTCACTACCTTGGGCCTGATAGTTGTGGCACATAAAAATTAATACAATCTTCAAAGAGCTCTTTCACTCTTGGTCAGCAGTCAAACTGTTGGCATGATTATAATGAGACACATTTACTAAAATGTTGACATTGGTTGCTTAGTTAAGGGTTCATACATCAATTGGTCATATATCAAAAATGTGTTGTGTTTTACTAGGAGGCAGTTATTTCTTGGTTGCTTCAATATACTGAGCAGTAGCACTCTACAAAAATTGTATAAAATCAAACATTGAAGAAAGTCAAAAACGGGAAGAAAATGATCGTAACATAGATTTGACAGATTTAGAATCTGGTCCTCTAAAGATTTTTTTATAATCAGAAATCTTGTTTTTTTTTAGGATGTAGATACCATATATTTATCACAGGACTCAAGGGAGCTAAATCTGCAAGACTTTGACCATTTAAATCTAAAGTAAGTCTTACAGAGATCTAAATGATCCATACATAGATTTAAAATGCATAGAAGTCATTCACAGATAGGTTTACAGAGGAAAAAGAACCATCAATATTAAAAGAAAATGAAAAACAATTGCTGTCTGATAGCGGTAGCCATCTGTAATTTTGAATAAACAATGTCAGAGTAGTAGGCTACTGTACAGTGAAACGTGATGAAAACAGTGCTAAGAATAGATAATTTGGATTTTTTACTCACCTTGACGAGGTCGAGATGAGCTTATGCTATACCCCTGGCATCGGCTTCCTGGTTAAAGTTTAAGGAGCAGGTCCATTCCCAAGTAACTATAGGCCCTACCTGGACCAAACTTGCATGGATGATGCATCTGGATGGACACTACAAGACTTGCTTCAGATGCTGGATCTGACCTACATTTTCCAGATGAGTGACCAGGTTAAAGTTTTTGGAGCAGGTCCATTCCCAAGTAACTAAGAGCCCTACCTGGACCAAACTTGCGTGGATGAGGCATCTAGGGATGGACACTACCAGACTGCTTTGGATGCTGGATCTGACCTTCATTTTCCAGATGAGTGACCAGGTTATAGTTTTGGAGCAGGCCCATTCCCATGTAACTATAAGCCCTACCTGGTCTAAACTTGCATGGATGATGCATCTAGGGATGGACACTACCAGACTTGCTTTGGATGCTGGATCTGACCTACATTTTCCAGATGAGTGACCAGGTTAAAGTTTTTGGAACAAGGTTAATCCCCAATGAACTTTATAACCTACTTAAACTGAACTTGCTTCAATATTGATGTCAGGATAAATACTAACTATTAAGAAAATATGATGTGATATTTGCATTATTTAAACTGATAACGTTCGTTGAGGTGAGCTTCGTAATCTTTGATTACCTATGTTTTATATATGTACCAGTAATTCATTATATCTGTTAAGTATTAAAACTGTATAGTTTAAGCCCACAGGGGATGGAAATCACTTCACAGTAAACACCACTTCATAATAATCACGTTTACTACATGTTTTACAATAACTATATTTTTAACATTTATAAGAGTTCTTGAGTATCATTAATTTTCTTTATAATGGTACCTGATTCACCTGTGAGACTCAGCATCTTGATGTCTCTATTTGTTTTGTAGGGATCTGGTTCCTATTATTGGTGCTCTAGAAAACAACACCTGGTTCACAAAATTAACAGCCTGTAAAATCAAACTTGTAAGTCTTCTCTGTTTACTGAAAACAAATTTTTTCTTATTTCTTACTGAAAAGCTACATAGAAAATTCATCATCAGTAGTTCTATTGTATCTGCATAAAAATTCTTAAAATAGAGGTTTTATTTCTGATATTTTGAGATCAGCCTTGATGATGATGGGTAAACATGTATTTAAAATAGAATTATTTTTTATATATTTTGAGTACGGTAATATAATCTAGTGCTTCTTATGCTGCTTCTTGACTGCTTATTTATGTACAAGCAAGTATGTGATGGAACCTTAAACATAAATACTTTGTTGCACTAACTCTATGATTCCACTTATCAGTTGAAGAGCACTAAATATTGAGTGTACTCTTTTTTTACTTTTACAGTATTAATTGTGTAGATATTGAATACCCTGTCTGTTGTATATTGCAGACTTCAGATGCCCAGAGTGAGATTTTGAAAGTGATGAAGCGAAACAACACGATAGAAGAACTAGACCTCAGTTCTACAGGAATCACAGTGTATGTAACTGTAAAAAGTGTGGAAAGTATTTCACGAATACAGCAGGGTTTTCTTCTCCCTGCAAGTTATTGGAGCAATTGGGTTGATATGTGAAAAGAATATTCAAATTGATGATATAAATCCCATTTGAAAAATGTCATCTTTTTTTATCTGTGGATCTATGCACATTTTTTTTTCTTTCAGAGATTTTGTACAGAAGTTAGCAACAGCCATTTTATCTAACAGTTCCTCCCAGCTACAGAGAATTGATCTGTCCAAGAACTCATTAGAAGATAAAGGTAAGCTATGCTTTTCTTACTTTGTGACATCTAGTGTGACACAGTAGATTTTTTGGCTGTCCATTTAAATACTTTAATCCTTATCATAACTTATCCATCATTTGAAAAGAGTGAAAACATTTTTTTCTTTGAGGTAAAGAATAATGTGAATATGTTATATATCTAAGATGTCAAGTTTGAAAAGCACCCATAGAATTTGCCACCACTACATGGATAATGTACATTGTTTTTTTCACAAACATGTTGAAAATATGATTGTAAATTATGTGCATTCTTATATTTTATCTTATAGTGTTATAGTAGCTTATGATGAGAACAATCCTAGAAATATTCTGGACCCTTTCTTGCCTCACCTTTGTCTTAAAAAAATTGCCCTCTGTGTATTTTCATTCTTCCTAGCTAGAATCTTTATATTTCAGCTTTGGTCCATTTTATTGGATCACTAAAGAGTCTGTCTCGGGGACTGGTGCATCTGGACATCTCTAACACAAAGGTCCTGGGAAAGGGGCTCAATAGAGTGTGTGAGAGTCTGTCACAGAGTCCATCCATCGTCCAATCACTGCACTCTCTCAACATCTCGGAAAATCCCAGCAAGGGAGAAGACCTACAAGTAAGTCATAAGTAGGATTGGGTTAACTTACAAGTAAGTCATAAGTAGGATTGGGGTTAACTTACAAGTAAGTCATAAGTAGGATTCATTGAATCTTGACATAAAAATTTTGCATGTTGTTGAGATGCAATTTTTATTTAAGTTTGAACATAGCTTTTTTACTTCAAGATGTTTGATTTTTTCATGAATACATATGGATACTGTTTGCATTTGTAACAAGCTGGATTTTTAGGTCACCTGAGTAAACTCAGGTGACCTATTGCTATCCGTTTTCGTCTGTCGTCGTGCGTCGTGCGTTAACATTTGAACATTTTCAGCTTCTTCTCTGCAACCACTGAACCAATTTCAACCAAATTTGGCACAAAGCATCTATGGGTGAAGGGGAACAAAAATTGTGAATTTCATGATCCCTACCCCCCTGGGGCCTGAGGGGTGGGGCCAAAACCACTAAAATTAATGCAATCTTCAAAAATCTTCTTCTTTACTCCTTGACATCAAGCAGTCAAACTGTGTGGATGATTGTAATCAGCAATGAGTCCTCTACCAAAATTGTGAAATTCATGGCCCTGGGGTCAGGGGTTCTAGTGCTAGGGTGGGGCTAAATAAGTAGGTAGTGAAAATGCATTATTTCTTTGAAAATCTTCTTCTCTGCTCCTGGGTATTAAATAAACCAACTAAGTACATAGTTATGATGAGCAAGAGTGCCTCTACCAAAATTGTGAATTTTATGAACCCAGGGTCAGGTGTTCTGGTGTTAGGGCGGGGCTCTATTGGTTATATAGTGAAAATACATGAAATCTTTGAAAATCTTCTTCTCTGCTCCTGGGTATTAAATAAACTAACTAAGTACATAGTTATGATGAGCAAGAGTGCCTCTACCAAAATTGTGAATTTTATGGCCCCAGGGTCAGGGGTTCTTGTTTTAGGGTGGGGCTCTAATGATTATATAGTGAAATGCATGAATTCTTTTAACATCTTATCCTTTGCTCCTGGTTAATATGCTAATGATCTAATTACATATTGAAGGCCAGGATTTATTCTATATTCAGTTTTACAAACCCTCCGCTCAAGATTTTGAATTTTCAGAGAAAAAAATAAAAAAAATTTTCTTTCCGATGTCAAATTTGAGTCGGGATCGAGATATCAAATTTACGAACTCGCACTTCCGGTTTTCTGAAACAGCGGGTAAATAAAGCTAGATCTAGATAGCTTGGTTTAGTGTAAAATTCATCGATAAGAGTACCATTCAAAACGTTTCCCCCGTTCAAAGGACAAATAAAATGCTGACGACTTTGTTGCACAATGACATGCTGGTGAGATAATTATGTATTCGTTTCAAAAGTAACTGTAATTTTTTTTTCCCTCCCCCATGTTTTAAACTGCCCGTGGTAGCTATTGCATATTGCCAGGGACATTGTTTAGGTCTCTGTTATAGCTTACAGTCTAAGCATCATTCTTCAGAAAAGGGTTGCTTATGCATCAGATATAATGAATAAAACTATGGGAGAAGTGAAGTCCATTTGAGGAAGAAATAATAACCTGAAGAAATTAAAAAAAAAATCAACTATTAAAAGGCAAGAATATACAAATATATACAGGCATGTAGTATCATTTGTATCAGCCAGAAAAATTATTTTACACTTAATTGAAAAAATGTTGACTCTACTTCCCAATACTCCCTGTCTGTTTTATGATAGGAATTATAATTTTAGGCATCAAGTAAATTTTAGAACAATGTCTACACATTCACCTAACACATATTAAAAAATGAAGATATATTGAAAGACTTTTAAAGAATTGATTTTTTAAAATATACTTTGATCAACATCACAAAATTTATATAACTGGCCCAAACTGGCAGATGATGAAATAAGCAATTAAATGTTCTACTTTCCTATTTGTAAGCATTATGTATCCAGTGGTAAGGAGCCTATTAGGAAAGCATAAAAAAGAATGTAGAAATGTTAATAATTGATTTATCAAAAAAAAAAATATTTTATTTCCTTCTCCTTCGGAACATTTTTATTCTCATGTTCATAACTAAACCTAAACATAATCAAAGTACTCAGAAGTACAGAGAGCCGGGCTCATTTACAGAGTAGAATGGATTTCTTACATGAATCACTTTTATATTCTGATGAAAAAAATATTTTAAAACTATCAATATAAATGATAAGACACTGACAGTAAGTTTTGCAATCCTAATACCACGGTCCGATTTTGTCAGAATCAGAATTAATCTGGTACCGCAGCTGAATGTAAACAAACAGACCAGTCTGTTTCCCTCTCCTCCTTTACCTCGTATGTGTAGAGAACTACGGTAACACTGATTATCAAAAATCCTTACGCTAATGAACTATGTTCTTTGACTTATGAAGTTTTCAAAGTCATTACTACTAATGTTTATTTTATATAGATAAAACTTCGTTTTATTTTTGTTGCTTTATTTAGCGTTTGTATTATCTCAAAAGCAGTTGAGAGTAAGAACTATATTTTTGCACGTAACTTTAAAATGGCGACTATGGGGTCAACATCCTGCCTTGAACAGGATCACACAAGCCAGTAATTGCTCTTTGAGAAATAAGCCCGGCTAAAAACTAATGCTGGCTTTATAATGAAGAAAGGGGCCTCTTTCAAAATAGATAATTTCAAGGCTGCTGGGTCAGGGGTACCAGGGGGGTACTTTGACTAAAAATAAATTAATGCTTTGAAATCTGCCCTTTGATAAGCAATGGTGCCTCTTTCAAAATTTGTGAATTTCATGGCTTTTGGCTTAAAACACGAACCAAATACAATCGCTGGAAAGTTGTTACATGATACTCAGGTGACCTATAAGGCCCGTGGGCCTCTTGTTATTTTCAGTGTTTATACAATTTTCTGGCCCAAGGAAACAACATCACCTTTCTAGATCTCTCAGGAACGGACTGTGCTTTAGAACTGGTGAGGCCACAGACACACAGACACGCTTAATACATAGTGTTCTCTCATTTGTCTCAACAGAATTATATAATTTGTCCTAGAAATTCTATGTTACTTTTCATAGATGGTATCTAAGTCTTGCGGTATTTTTGTATGGTAGTCAAGTTTTTAAATTAAAAACGAACTACTATGTGTATTTCTTCTTTAGCTGTGTGCAGCCTTATTAAGAGGAAGTTGTGCCTCCTTAACTCATCTTAAAGTGGCTAGGAATGTGTTTACTCACAAGAAAACCAAAGAAGTGATTGTACAGGGGACCTGGAAGACATTTTTCTCCAGTGTTTACGGACTGGAGTGTCTGGATATGTCTGGATGTAGATTACCCCCAGAGGCTCTAAAGTAGGACATGGGGAAATTTACTTGTGTCAAAAGTTTTAATATTTTAGAATTAAGTGATAGTTGAGAGTTTCACAGATGTAATAATGATCAAATTATACATTCGACTGAATATATTTTCCTATTTTAATTATAAACTTATTATATCATTAAATTTGTTAGAGAAAAGTTTATTTCCTCAAAGTTTTATATTGTTAAGGAAATGGAAGTTAATGAAATTTTACTTCACCCTGGCATTAAAAAATGCTTGTGCATACTTTAGCGTATTATAGAAGCTTTATTAAAACTATCCCTTTGAGTCAATTTATTTTGTATAAACTAGAGCAGTTATATAATGTATGTGTAATCATTTAATGATTTAAACCTTCCAATTAACATGATTAAATGTTTTACTTCCTTTTAGGGAGATGCTTCTAGGAATAGCCTGTAATATGCACATCAAGGACCTTCACCTTGACCTCAGCAGCAATGACCTTCAGTCACAAGGTGGACAGGTGTTAGGGAGTTGTATTGGGAATATCAGCAGTATCACCAGTCTGGATATTAGTAATAATAGTAAGTTATCACCAATTCATGTATCAGTAATAATAGTATCAATATCGGTAACCCAATTTATGCATTTATTTGGTAAAATCTAAAAATAGGAAAGAAGGTATCTCTCTCTGTGTATTTTCAAACACTTTCAAACACTTAATTTTCAGATTTCAACCAATCCATAGTGAGTTTACTTGACTGGATAAAGAGCAATAAAAGTATCAGAACTCTGTCGATTGGACAAAACTTTGACAACATCAAACCAAAGTAAGTATCATTGTAGGATATGTGCAATAGTATTGTCTCACAGTTAGAAATGTGTTGTAAATAAAAGAAACTGCTGCATGCTAAATATGTGACAGAAAGTAGACAATTTTTAACTATATTTTTTAATTATGAATCAATATTTTATTGATGATATTTTCCAGACATATGACAGCGGTAATGGAGGGAGTTGTAAACCTCATTCAGGACGATTCCTGTGTAAGTGTCTTGTTCTTTGGGACAAATATTATCATCTGAGGGATTGTATGAAAAAACTTTTCACAGCATAAAAAAATATGACAGTCAAACCTCGTTAACTCAAACTTGGTGGGACTTATGAAAAATTTCGAGGGATCCATGTATTTGAGATATCAATGAAGAAAAACTTAAAGAATAGATGGTAGGGACTTACAAATTGATGCGACATATCCATGGTATTCAAGATTTCAGTATCTGCTGTCCGTCATGCTTACTATTCATATTTTCTTCAAAACCTTCGGAAAAGCAAGACTTTTATTTTAAAATGACTAGAGTAGATTTTTTATGCAAAAATCTCTATATGTTGAAGAGTTTATTACATTTTATTCTGGTACATGTATTCACAAACAGAGATGGATAAGTTTTGGGGAATTGAATCTCTTGTTATTTGAGCAGGAATAGTATCGCTTTTGTCCGTTAGTGTAGGAATAGTTTTCCTAGATTTTCTTGGTTTAGGGTATAAATTCTTAATCATTAGATGCCTTCATGTATTATACTCTTTGTTTTAGTGTATAGAATCTCTGTCGCTGGCCGATTCCAGACTTCGGAATAATCTCTCTGATATCATAAATGCTCTCGGCAGCAATGTAAGCCTAACAGAAATTGACATCAGGTAAAGGAATTAACCATTTTTCTGAAGAATTTTGTATTTGTATATTTACAGATGACCATCTGCTTGTGATATTTCATATTAACATATATTTGTTTTATTAAAGCTGAAACATGTTGGTAAATACTATCAAAATTTACCCCCCAAAATGACTTGTTTATCAATTCAATGAATTCGATGTGTATTTGCAGAAATTTATTTTAATATGATTGAAATATCAAAATAGGAAAGTTACAAATATTTAAGTCAAATGTGTCTTCTAAGAAAATGCAATTAGATTAAAACCATTGTATATAATATTAGATTAAATTTTTAATTACTGTGTTATGTTAACTATTTCAGTGGAAATCAGATTGGAGACTTTGGGGCCCGTATGCTCAGTAAAGCCCTTCAGATTAACTCCAAGTTAAAGTGTATTCTCTGGGACAAAAATTTAGTCACAGCACAGGGCTTTGAGGACATTGCTGTAGCTTTACAAAAGTGAGTTCTCCTTGTGCAATCGATGGCAGCATGAAGGTGTAATTCAAAAGTTTAAGTCTGGTTTTAACAACCTAAATGATTGGATAAAAAAAGTTTACATTTTGACATGCGTTGCCTATGTTACATGACTTGTGACAGAAACAAATGTATCTGCTTGATATATGTTAAATATTTCCTACGAGGTAGTACATGTACATGTAGTTTAAATGCATACAAATTGCCAGACTTTGAATATTCCTTTATAGATGTAAATGGTTCTGTAGGAGAAATTTATAAAAGGAAATTGTGACACATGTTCATTTTTAAGAACTTAATTACAGGAGAGTTAAAAACAGGCAAGTTAGCATGTCCCTTTGATATAGTCCTCTTATTTTTTTAAATATCTATATATTAAATTGTAAAAGGACATAACTGTTATTAGAGATATTGAACATTTTACATTATTTTCCTCCTTTTGAAAATTAAATCTTTATACAAGTCTATTTCAACTTTTACTCTCTCCAGTTACATATTTCATCTATAATTTTAATATCATAGTATCTATACATGTATATGGGTCATTTTCAAAAAATGTCCAAATTCCTGTTATACAGGATTTTTTGAAAATATTGCAATAAAATCACAATTTTTTTTTACCTGAGGAATTTAACAACAATCAATAAGTGTAGAAAAAAAATAAGTACGGATTAAAAATTGACTTGAATACCGAAAAAAGTCCTTCAACCTGCGTTAAATTAAAGAGAATTGCTTGTGATTTCGCCAGATGTTTGACTTCAACTCTGATTATTGATGTATTGAATATAATTAGGCAGTGTAAAATGACCTTTATTGTATTACACATGTTTGATACTGTCTAAATGCATGCTAAAATGTGATTGAAAAAGAGTAAGAATATGATTTTTTTAATGGTAAGTGTGTGTTATTTTTGCCGTGTCCTTGGAGTAACCAGGACATAAAAGTTATCTGTAACAGTTATCTTTCATAAAGAAACTCTTCTCTATCAGCCTCCTTCTTTTGATCTTGTTCCTGCCAAAATATCATGAGATTCTAAACACTGATCTTTTTCACCATAGGCGCAATATGTGGTTGAAGGCAAGTTTGAGTGCAATAGTATTTTATTTTTGTGTCCTAAGTGTTACTTAGATATTGTGATGATAGAGTAATTTACCATTTCTTTGATGCATTGAGCAAGTTTATAACAAAATACCTATCTTCTAGGAGTTATGATTTATGTTCATGAGTCAGCTATTGCTTTTATACTTCCAATTATTGATATAATAATTCCCCGGTGTTACTGTCCATTTTGTTACTGCAAGAAAAGTTACTCCAAGGACGTATCTAATTGCTCCATGGACAATTTACATAGAAAATAATTAAAAAGAATGCAAGTTGGAGTCATATGTTTTATTTTCCTCCCTTATTTAAAACTAATAAGTAACTAATTTTCTTTAAAATGCCAAATTATTTACTAAATGTTTTTTTACCATTTGAAAATCCTATGATTTTGCAGTCTTGGTTATGCAAAGGACAGAATTGGGTAACTCCGCGGACCAATTGAACAAAAAAACCCTTTAGTTTGCCAATTTTAATACAAAATTTGTGTAAAGTTTATTGCAATATAAAATATCAGAAATATTTTTATCGAATTGGCATTTATTTTTTATATTATGTTTCCATGAGCTATAAATTAATTCAATAAATAATTTGAGCAACACAAAGGACAAGGTTTGGTAAACACAATGGACGTAAAAAGGATTAGATATTTATGTTATTAATATACTCTTGCATGTTCCTTTGTTTCTGTGGTAAAATATACAACTTTTATTCCTTTTGAATAAATTGAAATATTAAAATTTATTATGTAATACAATCATATCCCCTTTTATGCTCTTTAATAGTAACCTATGGTAACACCATAGACAAATTCAGTTACTCAAGGGACACAGCAAGGATTAAAGATAGAAAAATAAAACAGGCGTACTGCATATGGACTGGTAATTGTGTTCACTGGATAGCAGAAAACAAATGTGGTGGGATATTGCAATTCTAGTAACAATAAAATAATGAATTGCTAAAAATAAATGATGGTTAAAAATGGTAACACAAAGGAAGTTTTAGGTAACACAAGGGAAGACGAAATAAGGCAGAGTATGATTTGTTTTCTGCAGTCTGAGGATTCTGGTTATGTTCTCTTGATGAAGATGATGTAAACACAACACATCAAAAAGTTGCAATGAAGCCAATAGAATCTAAGACGTAAAAGATAGATTTATATCACTGAATTGCATGCAAATACTTTTAAAGTTATATCAGATACGGAACATTTCTTTGCAAATGCATTAAAAGTCCTTTAATGATGTAAACCCATAGATGAACTAGTCACAAATTGTTCATAAATGTTCTAAAAGGATTTCAAAAGATGTTTTAAGGAGACAATTTATCATTCATTACCCTAAAATACAGTTTTGCATACTGTTGAGGATGTGCTTCAGATTTGTTCAACTTGAAATCCCTCATGACTGTGTTCTACATCCTGTAAAAGTTGGTGCTGATAGAAGTTTTTAACCTTGGATGTACATAAGCTTTTGAAAATAAAGAAAGTGGTGGTGAAGCACATATAGTCGAGGCAGCATTGGACAACAACAAAGCCAGATATGGTGGCAGGCCACTACATTTCAAGCCACTTTGTTGGATTGTTACAATGAAGAACTCACAATGAAAGTTTGGCAAACTATCAGTGGATACAAGAGCAAAAAGGGCGGAAAAATATCAATGAAAAAAAGTACAGATTAAAAAAATTCAAGAGTCCCTGATAGGAAATCCGACTAAAGAAACTGAAAAGACTGACACCCTGGAAGGGAAACAATTGGAGTTCAATAATGAACATCAGACTACAGATGAAGAGAAATCAGATCCCTTGGAAGAGAGATCGGATAAAGATACCGAAAAAATGAACTTAAATGTATGCACAGGGTTAGACAGAACCTAAAACCATGTTCCTTTTAAACAGGCCAAAAACTGTAAAAGATAAAAACTGGTATAGCATTGCTAATGTTTTAATAATATTGTCACCATCATATCTTGTAGATGTGTATTATATAGAGAGCTCATTGTGGAAAGAGGCTAGCTGTAGATAAATGAAATGAAAATGTAAAATCCATAAAAAGATTAATTCATTCTATATGTTTGAAATCTGGTCATTTACAAATACATATACATGTACTATTTTCATAATTTTTTCTTCATTAAAAATTGTTCTAGCTGATTTAAGACTCATCTGTGTAAACCTTTGGATCTTTTAAATATGTCCTTTGTGTTATTTTTTGTCATTGGTGTTACAGCTTCTGCGGGGATATGTAAATACACTAACAAGTACTGATCAATTATTCAATGTTATGTGATAGTAATCATTTTTTATTCGCGCATGAGAATTTGATTTCATTTTTCTATTATCATATATTTTTATGATTGGATAGCTATGTCTATGTTGTTACTGTTTTATCCTTGGTGTTACTAGTCAGACTCAAAATGTATAATGAAAGAAATCCCCCGCCATTTTTTTATCTTAAAACCATATACTCTTATATTCACCTCTAGGGTAATTTCATTACTATCCTTTTTGGAAGGAAGGGGAACGAGTTTATTATTTTCTTTCTAAGTATTGCACAAAATATCCTTAGTGTTACCTTTATGTCCTTTGTGTTATTCAAATATCCTTGGTGTTACCAACACATTTTTTCTATATTTATGTTCTAAATCTTTATACAATTTTATCGAAACTTGCAACACAATACTGTCGTTTTCTAATACTAAGTTTATATGCAAAGCAAGTATTTTGTGCTGAGGTAAATGATGTATGCCTTAAGTAAACGTGTAAGATATAGACAAAAGTTACAACTCTTACAACTTCCAGCTTTACTTTATCTGATAATTTTCTGTTATGAAACCTCAGTTTGATTCAAAAGAATAATTCTATCAAGATGTTGAGATTGTTATTCTAAAAACCTTAATTTTTTTTGTAAGTTATGATTTTACTACGACTTTTAACTAAGTAACTCCATGGACATTTATTGTTGGGTCCAGGTACATATGATGTTTTTTTTAGTATATGATAATAGAATTCTTTGTGCTTTAACATGGTTTATGCATCTCTGATGTTTCAATGCTAAAATAAAACTTTAAAAAGTTTAGATCGCCGCATTTATTTTTGCAAAATTCTGGTGGTGGAATTTGGACATTTTTTGAAAATGACTCATATAGTTGTCAAACAAAAATGTATGTGCCTATATACATTTACGGTAGGGCAAAAACTATTGAGTATTTTTGTACAAAGAAAACTACCTCATAATAGAACATACTTTTGGGAAGAAAATTAGATTTTTTATTGTAATATATTTTCTTTCATAGGAATTACGCCTTAAGAAAAATGCCCATGCCAATAAATGATGCATCTGTAGCACTCCAGAAACAAGGGGAGAGAACTGAGGCAGCCCTTCAGAAAGTAAGATTGACCAAAGTATTGTAATTGACAGATTGTCTGGACAGAGTTTCTTACCTTACAGATGTTGAAAGCACTGGTGTTTGTAGCTTCAAATATTGATGAATATGTGTTGTTACTAATACTAGACTGTAGAATTTGTTTATTTCTAAAACTGCTCTGGTGTAAGATGCCTGGCAATATATTTGCAATGAAAATGATTGTAAAGTATCTTGTAAGTGTTGTTGCTGAGTTTATATCTTGTGTTACAGATAGAGAGTTTACTACAGAGGAATCACAGCCCACAGAAATTTTCCTCCGACCAGGCTTATAGACTACAGCAAGGGTTCCTCATCAGTTCTACACAACAGGTAATGTACTCTGAACCTATCACTGATATACAGATAACAGGGGTTCCTCATTAGTTCTACACAACAGGTAAAATACCCTGTACCCATCACACATAGACAGATTTCCTCATCAGTTTTACACAACAGGTAATGTACTCTGTACCTAGCACACACAGACAGATAACGGCATTTGCAACAGTTTTTCACATAAAGTATATTACTTGGACATATAACAGCTTGACAGGTGTAGTGTAGGGATGTGTTCCCACAAGGAATTTGCTTCCGACCCCCAGAAGCACTCCAGTTTGTCTAGTGCTGAAAAATAAAGTGAAAATCAAAAATGGTTTGACATGATTTATAATAAAAAACAAAATGTTCTTGCTCAGCGCAAACCACATAATCATCTTATCATTTCTGAAAAAAAACCCTTAGAAATGATTAAAGTAACTATGTGTAAATATTGAAGTTTAATTCTTTTGGGTTGCATTTTTTTTATCTACATGCACATGTATGTTGTTAGTTTTTGCATGTGAGGACCGCATCATCTAACATCATTCCAAATGTAAGTCCTCAATTTTGGCCATTACATCTCCCTCAGCAAGTTACCTAGCTTTATGTTGGCAGAATGGCAGTGATGTCTCATTTACCCCTGTATACCTGGTAACTGTGATTTGTTCATTCTCTGGGAACCTTTGCTTTTGATACCTCATGCAATCCAACTTATTTCCACTGTATAAATTGTTTTTAGCAACAGGTTTGCAATGAAGAAACATATGATGCCCATACATATATTTGTCAATAAAAAAGCATACGGCTGAGGCTGTGATCTTGAAATTGTAATAAGGCATATTTGTTTACTTTTAGGGGAAATTTAAATTCAAAAATTTTTTTTAGTTATGTTTGAGCAACAAATATGGGAAAGTTAAGAAACATCAAGATTCATACAAAAAAAATGCAGGTTTAATTTCAATTTTTAGATTATTTGATATATATAGTGAACAGTGGATCTGCACAAATACACAATGAATACAGCTATGGTAATTGATTACTATCTATTTTAGGATGTTGATTGTCATGACTTATTTAAATTCTCTCTTTCAGATGGTAGATCGCCTGGTGGTCCAGGTACAGGACGCTGTTAACGCCCTCAGTCTGGGCTCCACGGACGCCTTCCAGACAGATATTGATCAGGCCACCAGTGTCATTAAGGACGCAGACAATTCCAAGCAGGTCAGTTACACAACAGAAATCAAAAGGTGTATAATGGGAATAATAGTTATTTTACCGTATCTTATGCATACTGTAAATCACTTTTTATTCGCGAGAACTTTATTTTTGCGTAATTTGGCAAGACACTGTGCTCGCAAAAATTTAATTTTCGCGTATAATAATAATATTCATTAAGATCAGATAGAGCAGTAATCACAATTCGTGAAAATTTTATCTTGCTAATCAAGAGTCAATGACTACCTCGCGAAAATAAGGTGTCGCAAAAATTTAGTGATCCACAGTTTTCCTTGTGACAAGACCTCTCTTTGGCTTCTAACATTTTTACCTGGCCTTTACCAATGAGTTTGACCTACTAATTCTATAAAACCTTTAAGCTTGTCTATAACGTTTAAATAATTGGTGCTAAGGCTTTTATATTTCTCTAATGTATTTCTTGTGATAACACCTTCTTTTTGGTTTGACATTTTTGAATATGACCTTGGAGTATGACATTTGAAAAAAGTTTGCCTTTGGCCTTGAGCTGCGTATAGGGGCATCAATGTTTCACAAACACATCTTGTATTCTTTATTATACATGTAAGCCTATAGGAAAACTTCTCTCATTTTATTTTCCAGCTGCTGCCTCATTTACAAAGAATAGCCATGAAATCAATAGACACAGGAAACCCAGTGGAGACTGAATTAAAATATCTGAGTGATAATCTGAAGGAAACTCTACAGACCCAAATGAAGGTAGCTGTCATATCAGAACCCATCTATAGAATCATTTAGCCTAATGTTCAGTTATAAAATGAAGTATTTCATTTGATATCATTAGAGTGATTCTAGTCAGTAACCATATTTTTTCTGCTCGTAGAAAACAGTCACAGACATGATTGAGTGTACAGGAAATCAATGCTCAGGAGTCACCTCAAATAAGGTCAGTTTTTTTTGCCACAATGAATGGCATAAGATGATTGATCAATTTGAAAAATTGTCTGTTTTGATTGGTTGATATTTTGATGTTTTTAGGATTTTATGCTTGAGTTAGTGTCTGGGTGTTCTGAGAGGAGTTCTTTACCTAAAGGTTTCACTAAACACCTGATGGATGGGGTAGAAACCGACATCTACAACAAACTTAGGTAGATATTACACCATCAGTATAGTGTTCTTTAAATTTATTTAATGTAAAATTACACATTTCATGGGATAAAATTTTAGTGATTTGAGAAAAAATATTGGAATGAAAAATAGCTGAGTAGTAATTTATTTGAAAAATTACACTTTGTGGTGGACATAAATTTTTGGGTCTCCGTACTTCAAAATCTGAAAAATGATGATTTCAGAGTATGTAGTCTGCAGTGATCATGCAATGATTATTTAACATATTTCTCTTTAGCGAGATTAACTTGGCAGTGGCAGCCCACATATCTGACACAGTCATTGATGGTGTGATAGAGACATTGACTGACAGTCACAAGACACTGGTAAAAATCTCAGTAGCTATGTTATTATTATACCCCCGCAAACGAAGTTTAGGGGGGTATATTGGAATCACCATGTCCGTCTGTCCGTCTGTCTGTCTGTCCGTCTGTCTGTAGACAAGATTTTGTCGGACGTTTCTCAGAAACTGTTAAATGGATTTGTCTGAAAATTTATACACTTATTATTCACCATATGAAGGTGTGCACCTGGGATTTTCATCATGATTGGATGATTTTTCTGCATTTTACAGGCATTTTTTCTTTTTTATTTTGTGATTTTGTTTGGCTCATAACTAGAAAACTATTAGACTTACAATCATCAAACTTGGACAATTTATGCATCTTGGGTAGACGGTGTGTCCCGACCTATTTCAAGGTCACTGACCTTTTATTGAAGTGAATTTTTAAAAAAAACTAAGTCTTTAAAATTTTAAATTTCATAATCCTAAAAAATGTAAAAATATAGTTGTATCCTTATTAAAAAATGCTAAATTAAGTAAAAACTTATTTTTTACCATATACTTTACAGCAAATTCTGTAACAAATGTTAATGATTTGAGAGGAATTCAGTTTGTCCCATGGGCATAATTATCAAGCACTGGTCAAGGAGAATTTTTGATAGCAGAAATGTGCATGTCAAATTAGAGAGAAATTAATGAGTTCATTGTCAGGAGTTAACTGGCAAGAGCACCATGCAGTATTATCTTAATTCATCTCTTGGGAGTTGGGCAAAAAGAAATGGCCTTATAGTTGCTTAATTGTGTTAATTAAGAGTTCTTGATGGCTGTAGTTCAGATAAAGATCTTTCAATTGGTGTAATGTAATTAAAACAAATTGATGTTTTAGTGTATGATTAAAACTGAATTAGTATTGTATAATATAATTAAAATTAATTATACATGTGTTCATTGAAAAAAAAATTACATTTCAATTTTTATATATTTGCAACTAATTGCAGTCATGTCTCACTTAGAATTTTATAGTCTAAAGAATAATAAATATTTGATTTTTTTCTATTAGAAAGTAGCATTTCCATAATAACATAAAATATGCAATAAACAATTTAAAGCTGCATATGGATATTTGTTAAGCTCTAACACAGCCAGTTTAGAATCATATGATGTATTATTTGTTTTAATTAATCCCTACACTGTAAGTCTCTTAGAGATGTATGTACAATATTTTAAACATGATAAGAAATGGAAATTAGATCATTGAAATCTGTGTCAATCTGTTAATCAAGGTTACTTGATTTTCTTGCACCCTAACCAATTTATGATTATCGAACAATATTTGATGGACGTATCATGCTGTGGCGGGGCACTTTATTAGACAATAGTGAACACCTCTTACTAGATCCATAAAATATTTCTGAATTGGCACCTACTATGAAAAACCCAGCGGGGGTATTTGTCCCTAGTGGACAGTTCTAGTTTGAAGTGAGATTTTGTAATATGTTTTCATTTAAAAACCTCTTGGACAGTGGAAGAAGGGGTAGTTGTGTTTATTTCAGATAAAGTCAGTTTATATTGAAAAACACATACTTGTTACCAAAGAGTTAAAGAAAAGTAACAATACGGCTATAACTGATACATTTTATCATCACAGATGTCTCACCTGAAACAGAAGCGGTCCGAGGATCGTCCCAACTCCACCGAGTCCAAAGACAAGGGAGTGGAGAAGACAGAGGAACCAGAGAAGGTCCCCCTCAGGATCTCCATCAAAGCAGACTCCCCGGGGGTAGGTACTAGAGGGGTATAGGTCTGGCTAATAGAGCTACTGCTGCAGGGGATAGTGATGGATATTCACAAAGCCTGAAGTCTGCATTCTGTTTAGAACAATCCTGTATCAGAGTATGCTTGCAGTAGAACCTAATTACTTTTATCGCAAGTCCCTTTTAAATAATTCTATTTATAGTAGGAAATTGATTTTAAAAATACCCAATTATTGTATTGTACGATCAGCTGTTGTCACCAATGATTTTGTTAATGTTTTGAATAATTGTTCAAAGGCATCATCTAAAAGCAGCCATGTGAGTTATTAACTATTTTCTCTTAAAACTCTTATAAAAATGTTTTTTTCCTATTTTTTAGAATTTTTTTTTTCTGAAATGTGCATGATTTGGGTTTCTTCTTAGTTTTATAAATCAATTTTTGAAAATATCTTTGAATTTTTTTTTCTTTAAAAGTTGGTACAAATTATGCTTGTCAATTTTCATTTTCAATTTTATCATATTTGTTATCTTTCTTCTTGAACTTATAATAAAGGATAATCTAGAAGTACCTGAAAACAGTGTAAGTTTTATATCTTGAAATTTATATAATTTCATTTCTGTCTTCTACATCATGTTAGATTACACACATACACACGTAATCAGTTCTTTTTCCTTTATCTAAATCTATAAGTAAAACATTCACTTCAGATTGTGGGGAGTTTAGCAGCTGTTAGTCCATGTAGTGTAGTTTGGAGGCACCTAGGTTGGGGAATTTAGAACCACCTGGACTTTTAGGATTTTTGAGGTTTCAATGTGCTTTATGTGTCAATTTGGGATTGTTGTTTTTGTTTCATGAGTTGCCTCCCTTCCCTTTACTGTTAATGTTGGTTTAAAAGATGGAGTGTGAAATATATTATACAAAATTTATAACAAATAATTTATAAATCATGTTGAAAAATTACATGTGAATAATAAAAATGAAACTTACATGTACTTAGGAAACTTTAGTTCTTGCTGATTTATGCTAGGATTGTTTGACTACTTTGAAGTGATGTCAATTCAAAGAGCCAAATTTTTCTTCTGTTATACAAAGCATATGCATGGAAAAGAAAATGATTTGTTTTGCTGATTGTTCTGTTTCCCCTAACATTGTGATTTTGATCATGTCTCATGTGACCTTGTTTCTCCTTTTTGCATGTGACTTTAGTATATTGCGTACACGGTACCATTTCTACAGACACACCCCTACGTACGTATTTAAGTCAGATTTTAAAATTTTACATACATATTTAATACACAGATGTTTCCCCTGTTGCTGACTGCTTTATATATATATACAGATATATCATTATTACCAGTCAGAGCTTAAGCATAAATCATCATGGTTACCTCTAGCACAAAAAATAGATAGAATCAGAAATCAGCTGCAATGATGTTAAGGACATGGACAAATGCACCATTGACATGATACACTAATGCATATAAACCAGCCTGGTGAGAAATCAGTAAATCTACTCAAATTAACTTTGAAATTAATCTGTTTTTATTTAGGTGTCTAGAGAGGTAATTGAAGGAGAAAATTTAGGGAAGGGGGCTTATAAAGCATTTTTTTCATTCTACAAATAACATATTATAATGCTTCTTCATAGTGGTTAAAAGCACTTTTAAGCCATGCTTGTAGATGAAAACAGGGGATAATGTAAATTTGCCAGTACATGTATAAGCACATGCATTTAAAGCTCTTCAAGCACCTGCTACATTCAGAATGTATTTTTTGTTCTTTAAAAACTTTATTTTGCATGAATTTCTTCCATATACATACATGTATGTTGATATCTACAGAGAGACAGTGTATGCGAAAGAGGTTTTTGGCCTGCCATATTGTATCTAATTATAAAATTAACAAATGAGCACAAGTAAAAATGGCCTTTGATAAGTTGGAAAACAAAGATTAGGAAGTGTACATGTATAATCTTAGAACTCAAAGTTTATATTTAAGTTAAAAAATAATACATTTTTCATGTTTTCCTTATTTTGCATTAGAAATACATGTATTCTGTAAACCAACTTTTATTCACGTCAAATTTAATTTGAAAGAGACTTTAAGGACCGGTTCACGGTGAGAAATATTTGAGATGATGAACCTCTCACGAACCTCGCAAAAATTCTTGCACACAAATAAAAGTTGGTTTACAGTATCAGTAAGAATAAAATTATTCTGTGGGATGTAAAAACTGTAAATTCATTTACATGTAAGAAAAATATTCTCCAATGAAAAATTTATTTAGAAATGCATACTTTTAGGTTTTAATTGCTTTGATAAATACCATACTTTGCAGAGTAGAAATAAGTCTTAAACAGCATCAATTAAAATACTATTGTTCTTACTACATTGAAAATAGATTATTTGCCTGAACTGTATAATATGCTAAAACTTGACTAACGCTTTGTACTGTATTATATATAGAGTACACCAAACTTAACCAACAAGAGGAAAAGTGTTCATGCCCGGAAAATGCGACCCCCTACAGTTATTGGTAAGTTTTTATCAGTTATGTGTACACCACTTCTGCTGATTCCTCTGAGATAAACAATGGTGAAAGGCTCTAGAGTACTGCACTTAACTGCATCTCCTGCATATTATGTACACTTAGGTCTAGAAAATATATACTTAGATAGACATTGATACTAGTATTTGTTATATAATTATCGATTATAGTTGAGTTTAAATGAGACTCGGCCAGAATAGAACCAAAGCATTATGTGATACATAGTTGTAGAATAGCTTATTGATTACATCTGGAAATCTGATGACAAGACTTTAACACAAGCTTATTTAAGCTGTTCCTGATTTGATATTTTTTTTTCTTTTAAGAATTAATTTTGTCGTAATTAAATGTTCATAAATTATAATAGTGAAATAAAATTTTTGGGGAAATCTCTCAGGTTTTGATAAGACTAGTATCGCTGCATTTCATTTCCGGAAATATGCATAGCATTTCCAACATTTTTTTATTTCATTTCCGACATTTTTTGTTTTCATTTCTGACATTATTTTGTTTTCATTTCCGGAATTTACCTGTGCGGCAATTCAATGTTTTCTAAGTAAAAGAAAATGGGATTTTAAAAGTATCTATACCAAAATATTAATAAAAAATAAATTTAAAAAAAAAGCTATAGCCTACATATACATGCAGCACTAAGTCTAGGTAAAAGAGTTCAATTAGAATAAGCCTTTTTCACCACATTTAACGTGCACTAAATTTAATGTCAGTGACAGCATCATACTTATGTCCAAGTCACGGATATATATAGATTTACAAAATTGAATTTCAATGATTTATTTATGATTTATTCCTTTAATTTTTTCATAAGTCATCAAATCTATTACTATAGGTACTACGTATGTATATGAAAAATGTCGGAAATGAAAACAAAAAAATGTCGGAAATGAAAACTAAAAAATGTCGGAAATGAAAAGTTGATAATTACCAAAAATTCCGGAAATGAAATGCAGCCGACTAGTATAATAGTCCAGAAATATAGAAAATTTTTGTGTGTTGCCTTGCTTTGCTAAGCTGGAGATGTCTGTGTGAGTAATTTTCACCCTGTGACACCAACAAAAGGGAGATTATGCAATTCATTATTTTTTTATTAGGAAGTATCTAAAAGAAAACTTTTATAAGTAATAATGTTCTAAAAAAAAATTAGAAATTTGCTTTGTGAACAGTTGAAAATAAGAAAAAGAAGAGTAAGTTTTTTTCTCCCTTAGAAACCTATTTTTTACCTAAACAATTTATTAACTTAGGAATGTGAATGCAGTCCATTCATTTTTTTTTTTTATTTAATAAAATCTGATTTTGGTTGCTGATCTCTCTTTGCTTTACAATCTTGCTTACAGTTTCACACTTTAATTGAAGGTCACATGATTAGTCATGTGACAATCATCATTTAATTGCTAACCATTTCTTTTGTCTGTCTTCATCTGTTTACTGTGCACAAAATAGATCCAGGGCAGGTAGCTCAAGCTTTACAAATTCACCAAGCCAAGGAGAATGACCATGATGGGTCAAAGGTCAGTGATGTTGCAGAGGTCAAGGCCACTGAAACCAATGAAGAAGGTACCTGGGTGTTGTAATTCACAGACATATGTACACATATATATTTATCCCCCCTGCTCTTTAGCTTTTGTTTGTCATTTAAGTATCACCTTCAACACACATGAAAGATTATGTTCATAAGAAATTTTATGTTTTTATAGAAGTGTATTATGTAAATATGTATGAAAAGTGAATTGTATGTTAGAATTCACACAGTTTCAACAACAGAAATTTATGCTGCTTAGTGCATTAAAAAAAGGTAAACATAGAACCGTGTAATAAATTCTGGATATATACATGTACATGAATTTGATTGGAAAATCATATGAATGATAAAACATCATATATTGAAAGATCATTAATATTTAAGATAAGACACCATAAAGTCTCTTTGTTGAACTACAAATAGTTCACTATAATATTGAATTTTTTACAGAGAAAATTTTGATAAATAACTCTCTTAATACTAATTTGCATTATTTTTTAGTTTAGAATTCTAGTATATGCATTTGGTTAGAAAATGCCTGAAATTCTGATAATAAAATTAGTGTATTCTTTCATGAAATCTTTACCTTGACAAGTTCAAATTAAATAAATGCATAAATCTCTATCAATCTAAATTTAATATTGCATTGCATGTGAATTCATTAATAAAAGAAATTATGCCACCATAGATTAATTATAAACTTTGTGATTTTAATTTTTTTTTACTCTGATTAATTTTCACTGTCAGTGTTTTGTCTATTCTTAAAGACTGTACAAAAATCTTTGAGAAATGCTTACTGTCAATTTATGATGGTTACATTTTGTGACACATTTTGATTCCTTTGTACTGTTATTTTTCAGTTGGGTCACAAGAAGATTTAACTGCTGTAGTAGCCAAACAACCTGCTGGTAAGTAGGTTAAAATGGTACGGGAACATAATCAGGCCCCCTCCTGATACTTTATGCCCACAGTAAATTAGGCGGATAATATTACATTTAATTTACTTTATTACGTTATTATGTAATGTTGAAACTTACTTTTTCCCTAATCATGTTGTATTAGAACTAAAAAAAATCTATCTTCCATTTAATTATCCTTTGCATCCAACCCAAACTTCTCTCCTCTACAAAAGTGTTAAAAATATTTTTAAGATTTTTTTTTATTTTTCAGAAAAAATAGAAATAGATTTAGTGGGTGATTTACCAGATACTTCATCAAAGCTCACACATCTTGGCAAAACAAGACCCAAAGGTCCAAATCGGCGACGCCCATCTGCCCGGCCCCAAGAAAACGGGAGGGAGGCTAGTGCTGGGCTGAAGGCAGATGAGGGTCTTGACTCATTCTTCACAAGCAGTAACACTGGAGAGATCACAGCGACAGATTCAGGGACACCCAAGTCTAGCAAGTCAGATAGGAAAGAGAGCATGGACAAAGGGTCAAACAAGAAGAATGAACCTCCAGCAAAGTAAGCAGGGTTCTCCACAAGGGGTTTTACCATGGCGGCCCGCCATGGTTAAATTTATGTGCGCCATGGTTAAAAGCGGCGGCCGCCATGATTAAATTTTTATTGCATTTCAGTCCTGACACCTACATTTTTAATGACTTGAGTAGTTGATTGTGTTTATACTACGACTGTCGCGCACCTCGAGAGAAAGCCATGCTGCGCTAAAACAAACACTGTCTTTAATCGGCGACTATGCTGTGAAGCGTGACAATGGAGAGCCAATTAGCTGATTGATCAATTTTCTGAGATTTAATTATCCTGTACACATGTAAATAATTTTGGGGAAATATCAACATGTTCACCACATGATTAGATAACGGGTGTATAAAAGATGACAATTGGAGTACGAGAATGATGATCGTCATGCATCCGATTCAAGTTTTTGTGCCAGAAAACAAATTACTCTTTCAAAATTTCATATTTTCCTGAATCCTCTGCATTTAATCAATATCCCATGTTGTGTTTTTAAAGTTTTAACTTTATTATCTTTCTGATAAAATGTACGTTAGTGTCAATCGCCGTCTTAGTTTTATAGTTACTTCCCGTTTTTATGAAACGTCGTGTGGCACTATTTTTAGCACTGGGACACGTGGAGAAGTAAACAAAGCAGTAAACTTGGTGCATAATGCAATATCTAGAAAAATAGAATGTTCAGGGAAAAGGGACACTGGTCCAAATGTTCCTTTGTGTTTTAAATTAGAGGAGAAGACTACCCATTCATCAGTTTTAGTCATATTCAAACAAAACGTTTCATACAACATTTCTAATAATTATTTGTTTCTGAATAATGTCATGGCTACTGTATCAAAAGTTTATTTGTAATTCCTTCAAAAAGTTACTACAGTTTTGGACAAATTTTGGTACATTTGTGAAGTAAGGTGCATAATAATCTTTTTTATTTGAATTTAATAATTTTTTAGCTGGAAATCTTTTTGGGTTATTTCAACGTTTTGTGTTACAGTGGTCAAGTTTAAAAATTGTAAAACCAACCATTGATTAATATGAAAATTAGGAAGTCTAACACGCATTCGTGTTTTCAGTCTTATTTCGCCTTCGCGCAGCTTCCTCCATGGTTAAATTTTCAAATGTGGAGAACCTGAGTAAGGAATTCATATTGTGATATGTGTACCAATAAATCATTGAATGCTTAAATGGATAATGAATCATTTACCTAAACTATTCTCTGACTCTACATAAATTTGAAATTTAAAAAATAGTTAAGCTTACTTTTATTTATACTTAAAAATGTTACCTCAAGTTATGATTTATTTTAGGCCTACAACAGAAAAACCAAAGAAGAAGGGAGGACTGTTCAGCTGGAACACGGGGAAGGAACAGAAAGAAGAGGAGAAACCAGAGAAAACTAAAGGGTGGATATACCATAGTCACACTGTTATAATACTGGATATACACTGAATTAAAAAGGATATTATATAGTCACAATCTGATTTACTGGATATGAAATGCATCATACATTTTATACTTTTCAATGGATACAGCTCACTTATAAAGAAAAAATTGAAACTTTCATTTACATTAAAAATTCAACCTAACAATGCTGTTCATGCATCACATTATGTAAATATGGATTGGTATTTTACAGAGGAATTGGTAAATTCTTTGGTAAGAAAACCTCTGAAGTCAAAAGATCAACCTCAGACAAGAAAGATAAGACACCTCAGAAACCAGAACCAGCAGCCAAAGAGGAAGCGGAAAACCAGGAAATCCAGGAGGAAGAACCGGAACCAGATACTAAATCACTGACAGAAAGTAAGGCTGGTAAGGAGTTTCCTATAGTCTGCCTGTATTATCTTTTGTGGGCCAGTTTTTCATTAAAATAATTTTGTTCAGATTCTACTCCTGATGCAACTCCTGAGAAAGAAGAAGAGAATAAAGAAGAGAAGGAGGAAGAGGAAGCCGCCCCGGAGGAGAAGAAAGAGGAGAAGAAGGAGGAGCCACCCAAAAGACGGCCCCCTGTGGGAGGAGTCGGAATTATGGGCGGGCCCATGGGCGTCAACTTCTTATCAGAGATGAAAGCCAACAAACGATTCTCTACTCTGGTAAGTGAATGTATCTACAGAGAGCTGAATTAAGTATGGTTCAGAAAATTCTTATATATGAACCAAATAAATGTAAGTGTATTCAGCTGGATCAATTATAAGTTATTTATTCTTGCAAGTTTTGGATTTGAGTCTGAAATCAAAACCTTAGTAGCCAGAAAGAACAGTGTATATTTATAAGTTTAAGAATACTGTTTTGATTGGATTTACAGAATATAGACAAGGAGGAGAGGAAACCAACAGTTGCTTTACTTCCTCCAGGGAAAAAATCTCCCAACCAGCAATCTCCCTCCACCCCAGAAAGAGACCCCCAAGGAAACTCCACTGAAATCAGTGGAGGAGACAAAAGCAGAGGAGGCACCAAAAGTGGAAATTCCACCCAAAGAGGAGCCAAAAGAGGAGTCCAAAACAGAGGAGAAGCCCTCCACTGATGGACAAAACAGAGACTGAGGATAAAGCAGAGGCGAAAGAGGACACAGAAAGCAAACCGACCCAGAATTCTGCTGAGGAAAGTAAGCCTAACCCAGCAGAAGAAAGTAAAGTCAGCCAGCCTGATGACAATCAATCAAAGCCTGCCCAGGATAAGCCCAGCCCAGCAGCCATGTTGGGGAATGTGCTGAAATCTAAGCCATCGCCTACTCCTCGGGCAGCTCCCAGGAAAGTTAATGAGGACTCAGATTCTTCTTCACCACGGTCCTCAAGATCATCCAGGGGTACATACCTTATTGATAGCAGGCATTATGTAATAAACTGTTGAATTAATTTATTCCAACAGTGATAAGTTTATAATAGTATTTTTATTTGATAAAGTTAAAATTTTTTAAAGTTTTTTTTCAATTTTTGTTGAAAAAATGATTTAAAAAATACGTGTTCATGTTTTGATATTATATTTTGAAGAAGAGTTAAAAGCAAATCTCTTGTTAATGTTATTTTCTTTTTTAGTTGTATAAATATTTCCAGAACTTTTCACATCTTCAAAGCATGCCTCTTGGTATTTAATCAGCAAATGATTTTATGATCAGAAAATCAGCATGTGCAATCAACTGCTATCTCTTTACTTCTTAATAAAATCTCCAGATGCAAAATAAAAAATTCTCTTTATAAAATTAATGAATCTGAAAATTTTCAGGTTAATAGAAGGTTATGTGAAATGTCTGGTTTTGCTCTCTCTGCAGATTCATGTAACATGGATGTTTTTTTCTTTCACTGTGCTGTTATTACAGAGTTACCTGTATCTAAACCCTTGCCGCTGAGGCCAAAACCACCACCTAAAGCTCCCAAGCCTTCAGGCGTGGGTCGAAAATCAGAGGAATGTTAGTGACACTAACGATTGTTTACTTTTTCTTAAATATAACAGAAAAATTACTGGAGGAACTGATTAATGCCAAATATTCTAACATTCAAAGTCTCAATCATGGATCTTCATAACTTTCACTGCTTTTAAAATATATCTTTCTAATTTCATAACTTGTCACCATTTCTCAAAATTTCGAAATATTAATTTATCAAATATCACATTATAATGTTCACATGCAAACACTGTGATACAGTGTACTGCAGTAAAAGATGAATTCTATTTTCTAGATATAAACGTGCATATTTCTTTTCTGTCCTTTTCTTGACTGTACTTCTCTTCCATACAGCCAAACTAAAAGAAGCACCTGTTGAAACGGACAAAAAATTGGCGGGTGTAAATTCCAGTCAGGACAGTGACAGTGGAGTAGTGGTGGATTCCGCGACTCTTCGCTTGTCTGTCGGAGAGAAAATTAAAAGGCTGAGTCAGAAATTACCGGAACCAGAGCCCTCGTCAACCGCCAGCAAAACAAGTTCACTTCCTAAAAATGTTTCATGTAAAGTTTCTTTCTCTCTAAACAAAATTTTAGACAGAATTCAAATTAACGGCATTTCATTTATGAATTTTAAAGAAATATTTGTATTAAATGTAACTTAGTATATCCTTCTGAACTGTATTGAATTTATTTTGCATGAATTTATATCAAGCACTTGCACTTACCACAAAGATTATATCATATTCCACACAACCAGTCTATATCAATGTAAAAATTCTATTCATTGCAGAAAGGAGGTACTCTTGACGAATTAATTTATCTTTGTAAAAAGATGTTTGGTTATTTATAAAATATTTATGTTATTTCTTTGATTTACAGTGAAAAGTTCTCTAAAATCTGAAGTGAATGGGGAGTCGGGAAAAACTGAAACTGATAAAGAACAGGAAAAATCAGAGGACTCCAAACGTTCCTCTGACTCAGACAAATCTGAGACCTCGGGCGAAAGTGCAATAGAAAACACAGAACAAAATGATGAAGAAATCATGGTTTAATCCTAGAATCATCGTAGATTTAATACATAATTAGAGGACAGGCATCACTTACTCAGTTATTTTCTGGAAAAGATTTTTCTGTGAAAGGAAGAAAAGATTGTATAATACTGTTAGTGTCTTATTTCAAACTGGATTTTACTATGATTTTGATTACAATTCCAAGCCAAAAAGTTATATATTTTTGTATAAAGAAATGTTATAAGTTGTTGATGTATGTGAAACATTTTCAAGATACTGCGGTAATTGGTATCATTTGAAGTGTATTTTTCAGTTAATTTGACTGATATAATGATTGATTTTGGAGCTGAAATTTTGCCCACTGGTGGTTTAATGTGCTGGTATGAATTTTTTTAAAGGTTACGTAGTGCTTGTGTAATAGAATTTTGATTGTATATTTTTTCTATTAGTAAAATTGAAAAAAAAAAAGGATTTTGAAAATTACTAACTCATTGAGTAAATTAGACCTTATATCCCCATAAGATCGAATAATAATAGTTGAATGTGTTTTGAAGTGAACAGTTTTTAATTCTGTAGTGCTCAGAGATAGATGTGCTTACGTGACGTTATTTTCTTTGTTTTGTTTATGGATAAAACTTGTTTACTTGTTCTGTACAACTCATTTGAACATGTGTTCTACATGTACAATTATAAATCTTATATTTAATCTGAATGACATGTATTCTGAAATCTTGCCTATAACAATGAAAATCTTTAGTTTTCAAACATTATAGTTGTTTTAAATGTTCATTTTGAATGCTCTCTAATCTGAAAGTTGGTTAGATCCAGTAAGAAGAAGGTATGGTTTTAGCTTTTTTGCACCCTAAAAATGTAATGACATCAAAAAGTTTTGAGACTGGCTTAAATATTAGATAAATAAATGACTCTGATAAATCAGGAAAGAATATGGCATGAAGGTTTACCATTCTACAAATATGATGTCATTAATATGAAGCATTTCTCCATTTTCAACAGGAAAAGCCTCAAAATGGCACATTTCAAGGGTGATTTTCCTTTAGAAAACAGTGTCCACAGCCGTCGCCCACAATAATGTTTTGATATATTTGTGCTAAATTCAATAACAAATCACATATCTCAAGATCTTTGTGGGCGATGCCTGTGGACAATGTTATCTGAAAGAAAATTTCATTGAAAATTTGTGTCTTCTGCAACTATTTAGGAAAATACGGGAAAATGCACATGTTTATGACGTCATAATTAGCATTTAAAAACACATGCGAGAAAAATGACTTGTATGATTTTTCTGCATTGAATTTCAATCATTTAAAAAGCATGAGTTTTCAACTTTTACACCATTTTCATTATTTAGAAAATCACAGGGCAAGATTTGTATGGAAACCATACCTTCTTCAAATAAGAATGTTTTACTGCATTATATATCAATTGTAAAACCTCACAGTTTAAGGTTTAACTTTCCTTGCAAGGTTTTATCTCTGTTTGACAAAACTGTTTTTCTGCTTTTAATCTATTTTTAGATTAATCAGAGCTTAATTCTATACTACATGTATTTGAAATTATAAGAAAGAAAAAATGAAAAAGAGAGAAATTCAACAGAAGTGAAATTCACTCAAAAGAATTAATATCTTTCTAGAACTTGTATTATGTGTTATGCGTACATGTATTGAATCAGAATCTACGGAAATTACATGTATTACATATTTTATTTGTACTTTCATTTTCACTTACAATGTCTGTGATAGAAGATCTTTGTAGAAAAACTCACCATTTTTTATGAATATGATCAACATTTTCTTTTGACTTCACCTTCAAATTCTGTATTTTGTATTACATATTGTGTTCCTTCTCACCTAACATGCTGCAATAAACATTTGTTTATAATGTATAGTTCGTGTAAAGCAGTAATAATAATCATGACAATGTAATGTATTAGTAGATGAGTAGTCTGTTAATTATAGAACTGTATTTGATCAGAAGCATAATCCTTTATCCCATACGTAGAGTCTGTAGTCCACTGGCTGTGCCAGTAATTTAGTGGACACAGCTGATGCCTCGTATATGTATTTATCTAATCTGGGTTAATGTATTATGGTGCTGTTTTTCATTTATACATTTAATGGGTCTTACATCCTGTATTAATCATATACAGAGCTATGCTTGGTGAGCAAGACCTTGTATATGTATTGTCATAATAATAATACTGAATGGATTGAATTGTATATAGTTAAATGTTAATGTTAAGAAAACGTAATCAATGTTAGGCAGAATTCCATTACAATACCTCTGTAATTTATTCATATATCTACATTAATGAAAAAAGTACTTCTAAATTCTATATACCTTTACTACAATTATCAATTGAAATACAGTAATAATTAAAAAGAAGGAAGGTAAAGTTATTATTTTCAATATTGAATCATTATGCATATTTAACAAGTGATATTGTATGACATACAAACAAGTGGCTAAAACATCACTTTACCAAGTACCAACCTTTAGGTTGTGAAAAAAATTATTTTTTCTTCCCTGAAAGTTATTCATAAAGCTTACAATTTCTCATCTAAATTATAAAATTTGAATGCTGCTGTCAATAACTTAAAAAAAGAAGTTTATAATATTGAATGTAGATTATTGAAAAAAATATGAGACAACCTCATATGATGTAATTCAGTGCAAACCATAAAGCTGACTGTTGCTGGCTCTGATATTCAATTAATTCACTTTACCTGTAATAGGGTTAAGTTTCTATGTTTAGGAACTGTCTGTAAATTGTGGAAACTGCTCTTTAATCTAAAATGTCTTCCAATTAATTATGCAACTACTGGATTAGCAGCATTAAATAAGCTCAAAATTCAAGATTTGATGAAAATTTGATAAACTTCTTTATAAACTGAAGATTTTGATAGATATACCCCTTTGACATTCCTTATCTACTGTTTATATTTATGAACTGCCTTAACTGTTACAGTGTATGTTATTTACTGTGGTACTAATACAAGTTATGTCCCCTTGACTTTGTTATACGAATATATTAAAGTTTTTTAGCGAATAGAAATAGTTTTTGTTATGCATGGTTGGATCAACATATAGGTTTATAACACACTTTCCCCCCAATGGAAATATGGAAATATTTCTGGACCAGCACAGCTATATGTGTAGTATTGGGGGGAGGGGGTGTAAGAATAATTGAATTGCAGTAATATTGCTGGGAAAAATTCAAATGAGAAAAGTCCATTAGTCCAGGCAAACAATAAAAAAAATTGTGAAACCTTTTATTTTAAGCAGCAGAAACTTTTGAGGTATTTTATCATGAACTGAAAACAAAGTGAGATTGCAACATTCACTTGAAATTGATTATTTGTCATAATTGAAGTTGGCATTTCCGACATTTTTTTATTTCATTTCACAATGACATAAACATTTTCAATGGTCAAAGAAAAGATTTTAAAAGTATTTACCAAAATACAGGTTTTCTACATATATACATACATGTAGCTTTTCATCATAACAGCATTTTATGTGCACTAAATTAAATGTCAGTATACTAATGTCCAATTAACTGATAGATTTACAAAATTGGATTTCAATCTTTTACTTATGATTAATTCCTTTCCATTAAACTCTCTATGTATACTACATATGTATTTGAAAAATGTCGGAAATGAAAACAAAAAAATGTCGGAAATGAAAAGTTGATAATTACCCAAAATTCCGGAAATGAAATGCAGCCCCGATCTCATCTGCTCATTGAAATAATTAGCTTATGGAAAGGAAAAATAAAACTATGGCTTTATATAAGAATTATATATTTCTTTGACAACAAATGCACAACATAAATATTTTCCAGGAATCATTCATAATCACAATGAGGCAATGTGAAAAATGTTATTTTATTACGAACATGTATGCATAAGTTTTAAGAGCAATGGTGTCATAACTAACTTACAAAGTGTATAATTTGAATGAAGGTATTTATTTAAAATAAATCAAATATTACAATTGAAAAAAAACCCATACCATCCCATGTAAGTTCAAGCAGGTTCATTAGTGAAGTTTCTTTACAATATGAATACATGTATTTCATGTATGTAACCAACTCGAAATATAAATAGTTTTAATTACACTTTTGATTCAATCTTACATCACTAGTCATTTATACAGATTTCGTATACTTCAGATAACAATGAATCTAGCAAAAATCATTCAAAAATAAAATTTTCTACGACAAAAAACACATATAATGACATAACACAACAATCTTTCGTAAGTACAAATACCTATAAAAAACATACAGTACACTTCATTCACACTATTTTAAGCATACAATGCAAAGGAAAAACAATCTAATCTGGGAATTTGAGGGATTAAGACCTAAAATTGCAGATGAAGAAAAAGGTCACTTTTGGGCCTCAAGTCACCAATAGGGATCTTGATCAAGTTAAATTCCTGACCTTTAAGTTTCATTCCAAAAGTTTACAATCTCTGACATCTTGTTTTCCTTTGATATCATCCAAATACACAAGTGTTATCTGAACACACTAAGAGATTGACAGTCAAAGAAAGTCCCAATTTAATAACTCCAACCCAGGGGGGACATAAAAGGCAAAGAGTGGAGGCTTTATTGCAGTAATCCAAGAATTCAAGCAAGTGAGAATAATATACTGTGGTACACAAGAAAGTTTTCCTTTCCTAGCTACATGAATAGTTTTACTGCTTGAAAATAAAAAGTGGTTGTGAAGCATAGTCTTCACCAAAATGAAAATTCTCATGCAACCTCTAACTTAGATGTTTGACCTTAAAATTAAATTTGCTGTAACATGCAGGATGAAAAATGCCCGATAGGAGGCTTAATCAATTATGTCCAAGACTGAATTTGTATTCACATGTTTAACTAAACTTTGACCTTGCAGCATGAATTGGCAAGAAAATTAGTGACCTTAAATGCTTAGACCATTTAATAAAGTACTTGTTCACATATAATACACATACATAGTATATGTTTGTTGCATTCATAATGATTTTGCTGTTATGTAACAAGAAAGGAGAAATAAGTCGAGGACAAGATCAGGATTTGAACCCAGGCCCCCTGAATCTCTAGTCAGGTGCCCTACCAACCTATCTGACCACTGGTGACTAAACCTATGTGACTGACCACTATGTCCAGCTGTGTCAAATGATTTTTTGACCAGAAGATTTTTAAAAGATGGCATTAATTTTTCAATACATGTAATTTATAATTATCTCCCCTTGGAAGAAGCACGTTCCCCTTCATCCAAGAATACACTGTGGCAAGTTTGGTTGAAAATGACACAGAGATTCTTGTGATAAAGTTGAAAATGTTAAAAGTTTAGAAAAACAATGACAGAAAACAGACAATTAGCTCACGTGAGCCTTTGGTTCAGGTGATCTTAAAAGGTCAGATTTTGTCGATAAATAATAGGGTGAAATTAAATAATATAAAATACCTGCACTCTACATAAAACATATAAAAATAGTCTAAATCATTATGTAAAATGTAAATTAACATTTTCACTCAAAAATGCTGAATTTATATTCTGCTTTGTACTGACAATAGCATTCCTTATATCAGTAGATTGTCCCAGCATCTTTGTATATTGCACAATAAATGACACAGAGAAATCAACAGAAAAGAAACCTGGAATAATAGAGCAATGGTATACGATATCTTACAACTGGTATCTACCTAGTAATCTTAGGGCCCCTGTGACATGTAACTGAGCACTTGTCATAATCAGAAAGTTACCTGTGTCCAAATAGGAAAAAATGCCATACTATTATATAAAAAAACAAGGGGAACACATTATTCACTGCCATAATGATCAAATTAGCTTCCATTATATTCAGCTTATCTCAAAAAACTTTCCATTAGCTCTAAACTATATATCTATTTCAGCTTTATCCGGTGATGATATGTTACGTCAATTAACACCAACTTGACAAAAGATTAAAGTTATGCCCTGTTTCTTGTAAAGGAAAACAGCAACTCCCAGTTATTTCAAAATAAAACAATTGACAAGGGATAATTTTAATGGTTCACAGGCAAACACAGTGCAGGTTTTTGTTTATGATTGAAAGAGGTTACATATAACCACCAAAAAAAATAAACAGCACTAGCAACCTACATTTTAATCACTGGGAAAAGCTTTCAGATTAAAGGTGTTTGCCACCCACAATATTTCTCATTCTGGAATGTCATGAATTTCCCTCCTAAACATCAATCTGCTTTTTCATGAAAGGGTTTTGCTGGCTGCAGATTTTCTGTATCTGAAATAAAAGATCATATTGAGTGGAATTTTTTAATCTATTTAATCTATAAACAAATTTCTTTAAGCTGATCTGTTTTACATGCAATATGCCTCTTTGTTGACCAAAAGGATTTGTTCCTTTTGCAAATTTCTTTAACTTGATGAATGCATACATTACAGCAAAAATCATCATTTAGTTTGGAAATATCTTTAAATACTTTACCTTGACCTATATCTTTGGGAGGAAGATCTTCTCCCTCATCTTCGTAATCGCTATCTTCCTCTGGAGCTTCATCTGACACCTCCATACAGCAGAGACTGTAACAAACAATACTGACCACTGCCGTGGGGAGGCCGAACATTAACAGGAACAGCCACCGAGAGGCCTGCCATATACTCTACAATAGAAATACAATATAATGATTAGTAAAGCGAGGTCAAACATTAACAGGAACAGCCACCGAGAGGTCTGCCATATACTCTATAATAGAAATACAGCATAATATACGGTAATGATTACAGAAGGGAGGTAAAACATTAACAGGAACAGCCACCGAGAGGCCTGCCATATACTCTACAATAGACATACAACATAATGATTAGAGAAGGGAGGTCAAACAATAACAGGAACAGCCACAGAGAGGCCTGCCATATACTCTAAAATAGACATACAACATAATGATTAGTGACAAGAGGTAAAACATTAACAGGAACAGCCACCAAGAGGCCTGCCATATACTCTACAATAGAAGTACAACATAATGATTAGTGAAGGGAGGTAAAACAGGAACAGCCATCGAGAGGCCTGCCATACACTCTACAATAGACATACAACATAATGATTAATGGCAAGAGGTAAAAGATTAACAGGAACAGCCATCGAGAGGCCTGCTATACACTCTACAATAGACATACAACATAATGATTGCAGACAAGAGGTAAAAGATTAACAGGAACAGCCATCGAGAGGCTTCCCATATACTCTAAATCAGAAACAAAACATAATTATTATTGAAGAGGTCAAAACCACAGGCTTTTGACATATGTGTACTGCTTTTGCAAAAGTTAGGGGACATTTTAAAAATCTCATTCGTCTGTCCGTCAGTCTGTCCGTCATTCTGTAAGTATGTCAGTTTGTCCAACTGTCACGAAAATTTTAACCTTGGAAGAGATAGGACTTTAATTTTATACATGTGTTTTACCTGTGAAAAAACCTTCCTAATGCTATGATTTTTGACCCTGTGAGCTTGACCTTGAAGTTTGACCTACTTTTCAAAAATTTATATATTACTTTAAATTGGTCTTAACTTTTGAATTAGAAGCAATAGGACTTTCATGTTAAATATGTGTATTACCTATAACAAGAGCTTTCTAAATACACCATGATTTTTGACCCCATGACCTTGAAGTTTGACCTTCTTTTCATAAACTTTAACTTTGGTCATAACTTTTGAATGAGAGGAGATGGGACTTTCACATGTACATTACCTGTTACCTTCTTTTCAAAAACTTTAACTTTGGTCATAACTTTTGAATGAGAGGAGATGGGACTTTCACATGTACATTACCTGTGACAACACCTCTCTAAGTACCCTATGATGTTTGATTTGGCCTGAATATTTGATCTTTTCAAAAATCTTTTTTTTTCCTTATAACTTTTGATTGAGAAGAGATAAGGATTTCATATTTGACATGTGCATTGCATGTGACAAGATATTTACAAGCATGCTATGATTTCTGACCCCTTGACCTTCACGTCTGACCTAATTTTTAAAAAGTACACTATGATTTTTGACCCAATGACCTTGACCTGAATGTTTGATCTACTTTTCAGAAATCCTTTTTTTTAACTTTTGATTGAGAAGAGATAGGGATTTCATATTTGACATGTGCATTACATGTGACAAAATATTTACAGGCATGCTATGATTTCTGACCTCTTGACCTTCATGTTTGACCTAATTTTAAAAAAAAAATCAACTTAAGTGATAATTTTTTAATGACATATGATCAAAAATTTTTATGGTGATTACCTTGGAATTACATATGATAGGGCATTCAAATTTGACACAGTAGCCATAATTAATTGCACCCCATCCACTAAGACATCGAAAGCAGGGGGACCACAATTCTTTGAATTTGCTTGTTAACCTTTTTGTACATAAAAAAATCCTCCCACTATAATGAAAATATTATTATAGAATGGGATTTTTTTTATTTTTGAAAAGAATGGTAACAAGAGGCCCAGGGGCCACAGTGCTCACCTGAGCACACCGGCTAGGAAAAAGCAAATATCAGATCAGAAATGAAGGTTTACTGAGTTTGGAGGGGGGGGGGGGGCTTAAATCTTAATCCCCTAGGGGTCATGATTTGAACAAACTAGAATCTACACTACCTGAGGATGATTTCATATAAATATCACTAATCGTGGCTTTGAAGTACTTGAGAAGGAGATTTTAAAAGATTTCCCTATATACATGTATTCTTATGAAAAACTTTGATTGGCCATTTTGGTCCCACCCTACCCCCCGGGTCATGCTTTGAACAAACTTGACTCTACACTACCTGAGATGATTCCACATGAGTTTCATCTTTCCTGGCCCAGTGGTTCTTGAGAAGAAGATTTTTAAAGATTTTCCCTATATATTCCTATGTAAAACTTTGATTGGACATTTTGGCCCCACCCTACCCCCAGGGGTCATGATTTGAACAAACTTGAATCTACACTACCTGAAGATGATTCCACATGAGTTTTATCTTTCCTGGCCCAGTGGTTCTTAAGAAGAATATTTTTAAAGATTTTCCCTATATATTCCTATGTAAAACTTTGATTGGACATTTTGGCCCCACCCTACCCCCAGGGGTCATGATTTGAACAAACTTGAATCTACACTACCTGAAGATGATTCCACATGAGTTTCATCTTTCCTGGCCCAGTGGTTCTTGAGAAGAGGATTTTTAAAGATTTTTCCTATATATTCCTATGTAAAACTTTGATCGGCCATTTTGGCCCCACCCTACCCCCCGGGTCATGATTTGAACAAATTTGAATATACACTACCTGAGGATGATTCCACATGAGTTTCATCTTTTCTGGCCCAATGGTTCTTGAGAAGAAGATTTTTAAAGATTTTTCCTATATATTCCTATGTAAAACTTTGATCGGCCATTTTGGCCCCACCCTAACCCCCGGGGGTCATGATTTTAAAAAATTCAATCTATACTAACTGGGGATGATTTCACATGAGTTTTATCTTTCTTATCTCAATGGTTCTTGAGAAGAAGATTTTTAAAGATTTTTCCTATATATTCCTAAGTAAAACTTTTAACAGCCATTATGGCCCCATCCTAGCCCAGGGGTCATGATTTGAACAAACTTGAATTTACACTACCTGAGGATGATTCCACATGAGTTTCATCTTTCCTGGCCCATTGGTTCAGGAAAAGAAGATTTTTAAAGATTTTCCCAATATATTCCTATGTAAAACTTTGATCGGCCATTTTGGCCCCACTCTACCCCTGGGGGTCATGATTTTAAAAAATTGAATCTATACTATCTGAGGATGATTTCACATGAGTTTCATCTTTCCTGTGTCAATGGTTCTTGAGATGAAGATTTTTAAAGATTTTTTTTTATATATTCCTATGTAAAACTTTGATTGGACATTTTGGCCCAACCCTACCCCCAGGGGTCATGATTTGAACAAACTTGAATCTACACTACCTGAGGATGACTCCACATGAGTTTTATCTTTCCTGGCCCAGTGGTTCTTGAGAAGAGGATTTTTAAAGATATTTCCTATATATTCCTATGTAAAAATTTGATCGGCCATTTTGGCCCCACCCTACCCCCGGGGGTCATGATTTGAACAAATTTGAATATACACTACCTGAGGATGATTCCACATGAGTTTCATCTTTTCTGGCCCAATGGTTCTTGAGAAGAAGATTTTTAAAGATTTTTCCTACATTTTGGCCCCACCCTAACCCTGGGGGTCATGATTTTAAAAAATTCAATCTATACTAACTGGGGATGATTTCACGAGTTTTATCTTTCTTATCTCAATGGTTCTTGAGAAGAAGATTTTTAAAGATTTTTCCTATATATTCCGAAGTAAAACTTTTAACGGCCATTAAGGCCCCATCCTAGCCCCAGGGGTCATGATTTGAACAAACTTGAATTTACACTACCTGAGGATGATTCCACATGAGTTTCATCTTTCCTGGCCCATTGGTTCAGGAAAAGAAGATTTTTAAAGATTTTCCCAATATATTCCTATGTAAAACTTTGATCCGTCATTTTGGCCACACTCTACCCCTAGGGGTCATGATTTTATAAAATTGAATCTATACTATCTGAGGATGATTTCACATGAGTTTTATCTTTCCTGTGTCAATGGTTCTTGAGAAGAAGATTTTTAAAGATTTTTCCTATATATTCCTAAGTAAAACTTTGATCAGAAATTTTGGCCCCACCCTACCCCCGAGGGTCATGATTTGAACAAACTTGAATCTACACTACCTGAGGATGATTCCACATGAGTTTCATCTATTTTGGCCCAGTGGTTCTTGAGAAGAAGATTTTTTTAAAATGCCATTAATTTTTTCACTAATTCATAATTATCTCCCCTTTGAAAAGGGCGTGGCCCTTCATTTGAACAAACTTGAATTCCCTTCACCCAAGGATACTTTGTGCCAAGTTTGGTTGAAATTGGCCCAGTGGTTCTTGAGAAGAAGATGAAAATGTGAAAAGGTTACAACGACAACAACGACGACAGACAACGGACAAATTTTGATCAGAAAAGCTCACTTAGGCTCAGGTGAGCTAAAAACACTAAGTGCTTGTGGTCAAAACATTAACAGAAACAGCCAACTAGAGGCCTGCAATATAATCTGAAATAGAAATACACTTTGATGATTACTGAAGGGAGTCCGAACAGTGTAAAACAGATATACAATGTATTATTAATGAATACTGCAGACAGAAAACTACTTTTTCATTGCCCCAGGCGACTCATGTCTCTCTGGTACATTTCCTCCCACCTCTAATGTTACTTGAGGATTTCCAATACTGTGGAATCATCAATGTTTGTGGGGGACCAATGTTTGTGGATTTCTTGGGTCACCCTTATCCACGAATTCACATCCCCATGAAGATTTATTTTGTAATCGTATTCATTTATTGCATCTTCTGTATAAATGAGCTACCTACGAAATTATGTCCCCATGAACAAACAAAATTTTATCTACCGCGAACATTGACCCCTACAAATTAAAATGATTCCACCGTACCTTAATAACTTCAATACATTATCAGAAGAAAAATACTTAAATTTATGGTAAGTAAATACCTGATTGTCCCATATAGCTATACTTACAATAACTGTGGTAAATATGTCATAAAATATCCTTTTCAGCCTTTGTAAAAATCCTGTTCCTCCCATGGGCTACAAAACAATCAGAATACAACATTTACTGTATACATAAAAATATATAATTTATACGTAACAATTACAATTTTTTTTACTTATTCAGAATGCTGAATCTTAAATTGACAGAGACACAAATTTGATTGATTGAATGTGCTGACTCCTTCCTACCCCCCCCCTCTTCCCCTCAGTAGAGATACTATTAGTTACATAGTCTTTTAGTGACAGGGTATGGGATGATACCTGGTTAGTAAATTTCATACCTGGCGAGGCGGAGCCGAGTCAGGTATGAAATTTACTAACCAGGTATCAGCCCTTACCCTGTCACTAAAAGACTATGTAACGAATTTACCCCACCGATGAAACATTTACGTTTTATCTGGAGTTTATAAATGGTTTTCTCTGCTAAATGCTTCATCACGCTTATCATGTGCCTATTATGACGTAACGTTTGTGTTTGTGACGTAATACATCGACCGGGTATTGATTTACAACTGACCGGGTATAAGTAATCCACCGTCTTCACGTGACAGACTTCAACCAATCGTAAGCCAGGATTTCACGGAAAAATCGACAGAGGTGGGGTAAAATGTGTTACCTGAATCTTCTCCACCCTGACCCCTTCCCCCCAGTAGAGATACAATGTGTTACCTGAATCTTCACCTTCCTAACCCCCTCTCCCCAGTAAAGATACAATGTGTTACCTGAATCTTCACCTTCCTACCCCCTCTCCCCAGTAAAGATACAAAGTGTTACCTGAATCTTCACCTTCCTACCCCCTCTCCCCAGTAAAGATACAATGTGTTACCTGAATCTTCACCTTCCTAACCCCCTCTCCCCAGTAAAGATACAATAAGTTACCTGAATCTTCACCTTCTTAACCCCCTCTCCCCAGTAAAGATACAATGTGTTACCTGAATCTTCACCTTCTTAACCCCCTCTCTCCAGTAAAGATACAATGTGTTACCTGAATCTTCACCTTCCTAGAGTAAAGATACAATGTGTTACCTGAATCTTCACCTTCCTAACCCCCTCTCCCCAGTAAAGATAACTTACCTGAATCTTCACCTTCCTAACCCCCTCTCTCCAGTAAAGATACGAAGAGTTACCTGAATCTTCACCTTCCTAACCCCCTCTCCCCAGAACGGTTACAATGTGTTACCTGAATCTTCACCTTCCTAACCCCCTCTCCCCATTAAAGATGCATTTTACCTGAATCTTCACCTTCCTAACCCCCTCTCCCCAGTAAAGATGATATGTATTACCTGAATCTTCACCTTCCTAACCCCCTCTCCCCAGTAAAGATGCTATGTATTACCTGAATCTTCACCTTCTTAACCCCCTCTCCCCAGTAAAGATACAATGTGTTACCTGAATCTTCACCTTCCTAACCCCTTCTCCCCAGAAGAGTTACAATGTGTTACCTGAATCTTTACCTTCCTATCCCCCTCTCCCCATTAAAGATGCAATGTGTTACCTGAATCTTCAGCTTCCTAACCCCCTCTCCCCAGTAAATGTGTTACCGGAATCGTCACCTTCCTAACCCCCTCTCCCCAGTAAAGATGCTTTGTGTTACCTGAATCTTCACCTTCCTAACCCCCTCTCTCCAGTGCCAGTAAACATACAATGTGTTACCTGAATCTTCTCCACCCTGACCCCTTCTCCCCAGTAAAGATACAATGTGTTACCTGAATCTTCACCTTCCTAACCCCCTCTCCCCAGTAAAGATACAATGTGTTACCTGAATCTTCACCTTCCTACCCCCTCTCCCCAGTAAAGATACAAAGTGTTACCTGAATCTTCACCTTCCTACCCCCTCTCTCCAGTAAAGATACAAAGTGTTACATGAATCTTCACCTTCCTAACCCCCTCTCTCCAGTAAAGATACAATGTGTTACCTGAATCTTCACCTTCCTACCCCCTCTCCCCAGTAAAGATACAATTAGTTACCTGAATCTTCACCTTCTTAACCCCCTCTCCCCAGTAAAGATACAATGTGTTACCTGAATCTTCACCTTCTTAACCCCCTCTCTCCAGTAAAGATACAATGTGTTACCTGAATCTTCACCTTCCTAACCCCCTCTCCCCAGTAAAGATGCTATGTGTTACCTGAATCTTCACCTTCCTAACCCCCTCTCCCCAGTAAAGATGATATGTACTACCTGAATCTTCACCTTCCTAACCCCCTCTCCCCAGTAAAGATGCTATGTGTTACCTGAATCTTCACCTTCCTAACCCCCTCTCCCCAGTAAAGATACAATGTGTTACCTGAATCTTCACCTTCCTAACCCCCTCTCCCCAGTAAAGATACAATGTGTTACCTGAATCTTCACCTTCCTAACCCCCTCTCCCCAGTTAAAATACAATGTGTTACCTGAATCTTCACCTTCCTAACCCCCTCTCCCCAGTAAAGATGCTATGTGTTAACTGAATCTTCACCTTCCTAACCCCCTCTCCCCAATAAAGAAACAATGTGTTACCTGAATCTTCACCTTCCTAACCCCCTCTCCCCAGTAAAGATACAATGTGTTACCTGAATCTTCACCTTCCTAACCCTCTCTCCCCATTAAAGATACAATGTGTTACCTGAATCTTCACCTTCCTAACCCCCTCTCCCCAGTAAAGATGCTATGTGTTACCTGAATCTTCACCTTCCTAACCCCCTCTCCCCAGTAAAGATGCTTTGTGTTACCTGAATCTTCACCTTCCTAACCCCCTCTCCCCATTAAAGATACAATGTGTTACCTGAATCTTCACCTTCCTAACCCCCTCTCCCCAGAAGATACAATGTGTTACCTGAATCTTCACCTTCCTAACCCCCTCTCCCCAGTAAAGATGCTTTGTGTTACCTGAATCTTCACCTTCCTAACCCCCTCTCCCCAGTAAAGATGCTATGTGTTACCTGAATCTTCACCTCCCCTAACCCCCACCTTCCTAACCCCCTCTCCCCAGAAGAGTTAAAATGTGTTACCTGAATCTTCACCTTCCTAACCCCCTCTCCCCAGAAGAGTTACAATGTGTTACCTGAATCTTCACCTTCCTAACCCCCTCTCCCCAGTAAAGATGCTATGTGTTACCTGAATCTTCACCTTCCTAACCCCCTCTCCCCAGTAAAGATACAATGTGTTACCTGAATCTTCACCTTCCTAACCCCCTCTCCCCAGTAAAGATACAATGTGTTACCTGCATCTTCACCTTCCTAACCCCCTCTCCCCAGAAGAGTTACAATGTGTTACCTGAATCTTCACCTTCCTAACCCCCTCTCCCCAGAAGAGTTACAATGTGTTACCTGAATCTTCATCTTCCTAACCCACTGCCCCCAGTAAAGATGCAATGTGTTACCTGAATCTTCACCTTCCTAACCCCCTCTCCCCAGTAAAGATACAATGTGTTACCTGAATCTTCAGCTTCCTAACCCCATCCCCCCAAAAGAGTTACAATGTGTTACCTGAAGCTTCAGCTTCCTAACCCCTCCCCAGTAGAGTTACAATGTGTTACCTGAATCTTCATCTTCCTAACCCCCTCTCCCCAGAAGTGTTACAATGTGTTACCTGAAGCTTCAGCTTCCTAACCCCTCCCCAGTAGAGTTACAATGTGTTACCTGAATCTTCTCCTCTTTGACTCTATTCAGAAAGTCCGACATTTTATCAATGGTGATGTCTTTGATATCAAAGTCTGGGAAGTAGAAGTAGTGAGTTTTTGTGTTCAGTACAAGTATGACGGGAGTCGCTAGGAAGGCCATTGTAATGCTGTTTACTGTCTCAACATCAGTCATCCACAGGAACTGGAAATCCCTACACAAGGGGAATAACTCAAATCAATGAAGACTCATAGTTAAATCAGAGATATAACACATTATCAGAAGACTGATTAAAGATAAATAAAATGTCAATAATGATTATGTTAATTTTCAAATACAGAAGAATCAGAATTGTTGAACAATATATATACCTTTCACTATTTTTTATTTAATTTTACTAAAAGGGACGATGCTTTTTATTCTCATGTAACACTTAGTTCGGAAGATGTCAAGAAGTAATAAAAAGAATTTTAAAGAGTATGCTAATGACAAATGAGGAGATTATTCAATCCTGTTAGGTCCATGAGGTGATTTTAAAAATCAATCCTCAATTATGTTACATGGTGACTCTGAAAACTTTCCTGGTAAATGGAATCAAATTGAATTTCTTATTGATTATACTTGAATATGAAACAGAAAAAGACTTGGACAATGAATCAAAATGGATAAATACCCCCCTCACTCTTAAAATGTTAGAGCTCTTCAAAAGTTATCTCTCTTTGAATATGTATGCAATCAACCGAATTCGATACACCCTAAAACTTCATTAAATTTCCTCTCCTTCTTATATATACTTCTAGCTAGTGAATCTAAGTGAATAAATATACTAATTAAGTCATCTAGATTCTCTGTCATCTGAGCTAAATTTGTACCTTTTTGACCTTGACCTTAGGCTTATGACCTTAAGGTAGGATTCTTCTCATATTTCTTGTATTTAAAAATTAATGAAATTTTCACAGAATCAGGTAAACAACATCAGTAAGTAATAGTATCAGTGAGATTAAATTTGACCGTTTTATATTAGAGGTAAGGTCAGGTCAAGGTCATTATCTATTTCCTTGACATTAAGAATAAAAAAAGGATTGTTGCCAATCATGTGATGCCTACCTCTATTTCAAAAGTTTCAAGATTGTTTCTTTTGCATAAAACGATATTACTATATCGGGTCTATAGCATGATTTTACCAAATTTACATAAATAATTTAACTTAACTGGATATTGGCTAATCCAAATTTTCTCTGTTTTTCTTAATTTTTTAGGATATATCAGTCATTTTCATATGCTTCCTATATTTAACTTTTTCTTATTTTCACATATAATAAAGTTGTCTTATAAATGTACAAAATGATACAGAAACAAAAAGTTTTGATCGTTTACTAAGAGAGAAAAAGTACTTTTTATGGATTTTTGGCTCAAATCTGTATTTGATTGGAAGCGTTTGAAAGCTTATATAGTTCTAGTTTCTTCAAAAATCATATTTATTTGATATATTTTGAAAGTTTAGTCCCTTATTATTAATTTAACTTACATTTGAAAATTTCTTCAAGTCTTTGATTGTGTAAAAATAATAATTAAATCCATTGTTCTATCATAATTTTGAGAGGCAGAAAAGAAGATATTTTCATACGCCACTATTCCGCCAAAAATATAGTCCCTGCTAGTTTTTAAATGCAGTTTACCATTTCTATTTAAAGTTGTACAATTCTGATGAGGAAAGAAAAATATGGTCTTTAAAATACCTTACACATAAATATATAAGACATATCGGTATAAGCAAATATACTTTGAACGTTTCATCTAGTCAGAAACCAACGAAGAATCCTGACCTTAACATGCATACATGTGCATCAATTTTTCCAATATTTCATACATTCAATGAAAAGTACCTGTTATCATGTCACATTACTTAATTATATTTTAAAAAGTATTGACTTCTCAGCAACTCAATACCTCTATAATGGTTTAAATATCTTCAATGTGTGAATAAGAAGTCCTTAAATAATTCTGTAAATGTTAAAAATATAAATGCATTTGCAATTCAAAAATGAAATGTGCACTTAGATTACTTATAATAATAATAATACCTTAACAAGAAATCAAACTACATGTACACTTATGCATTCTAGAAAATTCTGGACAGACAGAAAAATTGACCCAGAACATTATATCAACTGGGGGTGTAATTTGCAATCATGCTTTCTTTTGATTTAAATAAAAATAAGTCAAGTGCTATGCAAGAGAAAAAGTTTAAAGAGTCTATAATATGCCATGTCTCTCGCAACATGATTCCAGAAAAAATTGTAAGCCCACTATTCTAAACTTTTAGGAACAGAGACTTTGAAAAAAATTGCTTTGTGGTATTTTTGTCATGATTTCCTTATTTTCACCACTGCATGCAGCTGCAGTGTAAAAGGGAGAACACAAATTGAACAGAGAAGATTGATGAGGGATACATAACCTTGGTGTAGGTTACACTGAGTTTATCTTCTCTGTGACAATATCTTGACAGAATATCACGAGTGTAACCGATTTATTTTGACAAAACCATTTACTCCAGTTTTCCTAATCCGTTTTCATTTGAATGCTAGAATTTTCTTACCTGTGGAATATTTCTCTGTATTTCACTGCCATTGTTTGACCCACATCTTTGACCCTAAAAGAAAAGTATGAAAATCATTTTAATATCTGTAAACATTTTGGAGAATCTAAATATTTTTTTTTAAATGTCTGGTACTTATATTTAAAACTTTGGTAAATGTGGTCTGACAGCAATATCTGCAAAACCTCATTTATTACATAATAAGGGATCATTTTAAGAAAGTTTTTTCTTAAGTATGCACTATATGGAGCCAACATGTTTAACAATTGTGTCATAAAATAAGACCATGTCTGTATAGATATTTCAGTTTGACAGATAACCTACAGTCTACCAACAATTTTCCTGTATGCATTTAATCCAAACTTTCTGAAATAAATCTCAAAAGAATAAAGATTGGCATATTTGACATAGAAGTGTGATAAATGACAAAATAGGATTAGCATTGAAAAATAAAATACATCCCAATAAGCACGTATTCCTAGGAGGAATTATTTCACAGGAGATTGTTACACTGGATGAAATGCCATCCATTCATAACAGAATTATAAATGAATTACATGAGATAATTGTTAATGCATCAACCATTTTCTGTGCATTCAATTTGTCTCCAAATTGAAGAAAATTATTTCCGATTCATTAAAAAAATGATGATTAACACTCCTTCCATAAAATTATGTAATGTGGTCAGGAAATCATCGCTTTATGGGACTAAATCATACATCTGTTTACAATAATAGTATCCCTATTTTTGACTATTCAGACAAATTAACAGAGAAATGGGTGTTACTGAGATGACTTTAATATGATATATTCTTTATGTCTGTATCAACTTGGCTTTGAAGCCAGACAGAAGCAAGACAAATACATGTACAAGGTCAGTCAACATCTGAAAATAAGTACCTGGGGAACAGGTAATCAGCAGCACTTGCCAGACAATGACAAAAACAATTGGTAATGTTTACCAAACATTCAAAAGCTCACAAAGATGCACAGTTGTACTAGTTATCCCCCCTTGACAGACTTCAGATCGCGGTAGGTAAATAGCCAATCAGACATACTTCCATAACGTTATCCTGAAGGGAAATGGTAGGTCACATGTAAAAGTATCTTCCCCATACTAATCTGATCAAAGGGATTTGTTTTCCTTTGAGCTATCAATAGATACACCTGCAATAATATCTGAGTGCACCTGCCCTTGTCTTTGACATCCTTGATTGCATCTTTGCCATACCAAAACTTTGGTAAAAAGGGAATTGGCAATGCAAGTCTATGTACATACCTCATATATCAAAGTAGATAAATTGTTAAAAAAATTGCTGAGACAGAGTAAGCTAATGGAATCAACTATCATTTTGCATATTACTTCACTGTTAAGGCTAATATGCATCAGATTTTTACAAAAAAAATTGTAAATCTTTAAGCCAAAATAAAACAAGAGGCCCATGGGCCACATCGCTCACCTGAGCACTGTGGCTGGGAAAAAGTAGAAATTGGTTTATCATTGAATAGTTTATATCCAAAAGTAGTCCCATGACCAATCATGGCTTTGCTATTCTTGATTAGGTGATTTTTAAAGAATTTTTCTAAATATGTCAATGTAAAACTTTGATTGGCCATTGTGGCCCCGCCCTACTCCAAGGGGTCACAACTTGAATCTATACTACCTGAGGATGCTTCCATATAAATATCATCAATTATGGCTTTGTTATTCTTGAGAAGATTTTTAAAAAATTTTCCTATATATTTCTATGTAAAACTTTGGTCGGCCATTGTGGCCCCGCCCTACCCCCAGGGGTCATGATTTGAAGAAACTTGAATCTACACTACCTGAGGATGCTTCCATATAAATATTATCAATTATGGCTTTGTTATTTTTGAGAAGATTTTTAAAAAATTTTCCTATATATTTCTATGTAAAACTTTGGTCAGCCATTGTGGCCTCGCCCTATCCCCCCGGGGTCATAATTTGAACAAACTTGAATCTACACTACCTGAGGATGCTTCCAAATAAATATCAATTATGGCTTTGTTATTCTTGAGAAGAAGATTTTCAAAGAATTTTCCTATATATTTCTATGTAAAAATTTGGTCGGCCATTGTGGCCCCGCCCTACCCCCGGGGGTCATGATATGAACAAACTTGAATCTGATCTACCTGAAGATGTTTCCACATAAATTTCATCTTTCCTGGCACAGTGGTTCTTAAGAAGAAGATTTTTAAAAGATACCACCAAATTTCCATTAATTCCCAATTATCTCCCCTGGAATGAGGGTGAATTCCCTTCACTTAAGGATGCTTTGTGGCAAGTTTGGTTGAGATAGGCCCAGCGGTTCTTGAGAAGAAGTCGAAAATGTGAAAAGTTTACATCAACCATGACAACAACGACTGGCAACGGACAAATTGTGATCAGAAAAGTTATCTGTGATCAGATAACTTGACAGTTTTCCATTGCAGTTTTATTACATTTCTGATAAGTTGTACAACCAATCAGTTCCATTTAAACTTCATAGTATCCTCTACATTAAAAAAAATGAAATTCCAAAAATAGGTCAACATGACCTTTATTTTGGTTTACACACTCTGAGAACCAAAATGAATGCATCAACTGCCAAAATAACATTATTCTTGAAGCCAGTTAGTTTCTGCAACATTTAGATATAGCCATGATAGTCCAAAAGTAGGTCACAATGACCTACTTTTTGTTGACTTTATGTTGACTCCATAACCCTGAAAAAAGATTGATGATTCTACAAGCCAATTATTTTATGGGTTTTCTCTTAGTCCTTTAATTTGTTTTTGAGATAACAAAGTTTTAAACTGTACAGAATTACAAACTTAGCCCACCTGGGCCTGAATTTGACTGAGGATAACTGTTCATTATGACCAATGTACAGTTTCTAGTATAAGTTTCTGGTACATACATGTAGCATTGTCTTTGGGGTGGAAAAATTTCAAATGTATTTTCATACATATTCTGCTTCCCTTCACTTAAAGATGCTCTTCACATGTACTTAAATTTGTTGCGCTTAGTTCTACTAAATTCTGAGTATAAATCAAAGTTTACAAGTTACCCAAAGAAGCGTTTAGACTAGACTCACAGAGCATGGAGTTGATACTTTCATTTTGGGCTCCAATACCTTAGTAGGATGCGGAAACAGTCATTTTGATGATATTCTATAAACTAACATTCTGTGACACAGTAGATGCTAGCACAAAAGAGATCCCCCACTTCTCAAAGGCTGTAAGTGCCGAGTAAAGGTCTAAATCTGCAGCTTTCCAGTGGCAAATAGTTGCATCTCAAATTATGAGTGAAAATTTTTTAAAGGGACATTAAATAAAAAATATTAAAATAAAGTAGCACAAAATAGCACTGTTATATTTAAATGATTTTTAATACACTTTATGTTTTAGTGTATGTGTGTGTTCCTTTAGATCTTCTGTGAATTTTATTCCATTAACTTAGACCCAAAACATCAAGTTTTCTGCAGTTAAGAATACAGTTTTGCCAATTAAGTAAGAAAAATCAAACCCCAGGCATGCACCTAAGGGCAGATAACCATCAGTTAATTCTGTAACAAATGTTTCATTCATCAATACCATGTCAGTGTGTTGCATAACATATCTATGGTTAATTTTCCAAATGTATACAAACAAAAGTAAACGTCTTGCAGATTTTGACATTTCTAGCTTTTCCAAGCAAGAAAATTACTAAAAACTAGAGCAAAGCTCGTTGCAAAGCAACGAGTAGGTCTTCCGTCCTGTTTTGACCGGAAGTGACGTCAACAAAAGAAAGCAATGAGCTTAGTCGTCTCCAGTCACTTTATAAATTCAATTTTGCATCAAAACTTCAAAAAATAAACTATTTCTGACTACTTCCGGTTTGACCGGAAGTGACGTCGCCGGACACATTTTGACGACTTCAATAGATTAAGCTTGACATTTTGAACAACTTTGCTTCTTGGATGTATTACAAATTCTCAATACTTTTTGAGATATCTGGAAAAAACTTTTGCCCCTCTAGATCCCTTAATTTAGGGGTCAGCCCTTTTTTCGAGATATCATTTGAAAGATCTTGTAATTCTGCACAAATTTTGTTCTATATGTTTTAACGAAATATTTTTAGTTTAGAAGATAAAAAGCTAAATATGTGTAAATTTTTGCTCTTTTAGGCGTTCTAATTTTTGACCCCTATATAGCACCACTTTGAATAGAGAAATCGAAAAACAAAAACCGCCATGCACAACTTCAATCCTTGTATTATCTAAAATCAGTAAAATTTCTGCTCCAGCTTTAGCCGTCTCTGAGCCTTTGTCTGGAAACGAAAGCCTATAAATTTTTGTTTAAAGTGAAATAACTCAAAACCGGAAGTGACTTTTTGAAATTTTAGATAGCATTCTGATAGAGTTTAGTAACGTCTATAAACTCTGAAAATTTGAGCAAAATCCATTGAGAAATGAGTGAAATATGAGGCCTCAAACTTGGCGTCTAGGAAAAGGAAAAAAAAGAACTAGAGCAAAGCTCGTTGCAAAGCAACGAGTAGGTCTTCCGTCCTGTTTGATCGGAAGTAGCTTTCATTTTCAACAAAATTGAGAAATAACGCCTAAAAATGGTTTGAATCCTCTAAAGCTATGTTATAAGCAATATTTGCTACTTCCGGTTTAACCGGAAGTGACGACGACGGACGGAAAATTAATTTTTATGCTCCCAGAGACATATGTTACCCAAAAAACTTGACAAGAACGGCAAAAATACGCGTTTTTGACTACTTCCGGTTTGGCCGGAAGTGACGACGCCGGACGTATTTAGACGAGTCAAATAGATTAAGCTTGTCATTTTGAACAACTTTGCTTCTTTGAAGTATTACAAATTCTCAATACTTTTCGAGATATCAAGTAAAAACTTTTGGCCCTTTTTTCGAGATATCATTTAAAAGATCTCAGAATTCTTCACAATTTTTGTTCTATATGTTTTAACAAAATATTTACATGTTAAACGATATAATGGAAAAAGTGTAAGAAATTTTAAAACGCTCATTATGACTTTTTTCAGACCATGCCGAGCGTTAACGTGCAGTACTTCCGGTGAAAGTTAACAACACAATGCAAATCTACATTTGTTGCTCTATCTACCAGGAAAGGTTTCAGCTTCCTGTGATGGGCGGTTTTTAAGAAGAGCGACGGACAAAATGACCCTTAAAAATCACAAAATTGCAAAAATCTTCGAACCGGAAGTGACGTCATCAAAATGAAAAAAAAATGCATCAAGTTTTTTTATGTTCTATCAGACCTGAAAGTTTCATAAAAATATAACCAACCGTTTTTGAGAAATCGCGTGCACAAAATCGGTAAGAAAAAAAATAAGAAGAAAAACAGTGGAAAAGAAACAAACGAATAACAAAAAGGTCTTCCGCTGAAGACGGAAGACCTTAATAATCTTAATCATCAGAATCAGTAGAAGGTCTTCCGTTGGAACGGAAGACCTTAATAAAATTGTTTGTGTAAAATTAATTGCACATAATACACCAGTGCTCAATAAATAACAAACAAAATAAAAATGTTTTTTCTTAATAAATAAACAAATTTTGTTAATTAGTTTCGATTGCCAAACAACTGACAAAAAGGGAGTTAATTTCAGTCATGTGATTGATGTACCAGTGGCATTGCCGATTTCTTTGTTTAATTAACTGAAGCCAAATCTGATCCTGGAATAACCCCGGAAGACATAATGCAATAGCAACAGACATTAGGAATGTGACTTAGAGCAAGTATGCACCTATATCTGAGCATCACTCCAATAAATGTTTAAAATGCATTATCTGTAGTGTCTCTTAAATCTGATCAATATTCTAAAAATTATGAATGGAAGTTCAATGTTAAAAATAAACCTTCATCATTTAGATAAGGAATTTTTCATCACATAGACGTAGGCCTATTAGTTATACATTTGAATACCATATTATAATAAATTCACTGAAATGATTTGAAACCATCATTTACCAATATAGAACTTCACAAACAACATATGAACTGTTTCTTAAATCTTAAAATTGTTAAATGTTTTTTTTTTAATTCTTACTCCATCCCTAAAATAAAATTTTATTTGAACACCTCAAGAAAAAACTAAAAAATACTGAATATAAAACATGGTACAATACAAGCTCATGAATTCCTCATATGTGAAACAGAGCTAGGATAAGTATTTACAGTAACTGATGACACTTGATACATTATCACCTCGTATATATACTACTATAAAGTATAAATGCTATATAAAAATAAACCAGTGATGTCTTCTTTCCTGATTCACAGACTTACTAATTTATCAAGTACTGTAATTACGCAGTAATACTTCTTACCAATATCCATTTGCTAAATGCCTATCTATACTACGTTCATTGAAAATCCAGCATATTCCACGAGTCAGCTAGTCTAGATTGCCTGACTGATTACTAATCTGTGTGATTCAAAATGCCCTCTTTAAGAGAATGGAGTAAATGAAGATATTCGTGAAATTTTCTGTGCATTACTCTTATAAACCATTATGTAACACTGTATACAATATCCACATGAACATTATTAATTCCCACTGAGATATGATATACCTACAGATGTATTTAAGTGTTTCAAGCTGAAATCTTACTTAATCCAAAGTTCCATTTGACTGCCTCTATCAAGTAGTAAAATCAACACCGTTGAAGAAGATACATGAAACATGAACTTGACATTATCAACAATGAAAAAAGGTAACAATGAATATGCTGTAAGAAAATGACAAGGCAGTTGGTTGTATTAAAGGGTAGGCTAAAGGGCAGTAGTGAAGTATCGACAGCACTTAGTGAAATCTATCTGACGGAATAATCTGCCTCTCAAGCATAAATTTATGAATGAACTGATACGCCACTGTGGGAGGCACTACGAGGCAATTTTTTAAAAACAGGGGGATGTATTTTTCATCAGCGTGACAAATGAAGATGCAGCATCCATTGAGGCACAAACCTCAACCCACTCGTAATAGGGGACTAATAAGGAATGGATGGCATGCCTACTACCTCCGCTCAGAAACATGAATTCTGTCACTGGACCACAATTCGGCAGTCTCCTAGATATAAATACAATGTGAGTGGAATATTCATTGAAAATTTTAAAAACTCTCCTGCTTGTTTATTACCAAGATAGAAATCAACATTCTTAGAAAATTTTATTGCGAATATTTTTCATTTTAGACATTTATTTACAAAGAGTCTATAAAGCCAGGTGCGGAATCGGTTGAAACATAGATGCTGTTTGAAAAATTCTCCTGTTGTTCAAAATCTGCAGGTGATGCAATTTTAAACCAAAAATTCTAGGAGTAAGAATTGAGGATTATTTATTTTATTTCTGACAAAAAACTTGTTTGACAAACTGTTTATTTCTTCTAGTGAGTGATCCCCCTGAGGCTTTGACTCCTATACTTTCCTGCAGAGCTGAAGAATTTCTTCCAAAATGAGGGGATTTTTAGTGATTTTGTTGTTTAGTTTTAACATCTGCCTCAGCTTGAAAATGGGCAAAAATTCCAAAAAGATGCTAAAAACTAAAAGATGTAAGTATACATTTGTGGTCAAAGAAATGGTCGACGGTGGACATTGTCCAAATCAAGTCCAGGAATATCCTCAGGCCGATAAAACCATGGAAAGCACCACTATGGCCGCTCACCCCCAAAATCCTTATGGTATTATACAAAGTACAAAAAACCATATACTATCAGGGTCAAAATTCAAAGAGTTAGAAAAACGCCTGAAGACTGTGGAAAATATGCTAGAGGATCAAACAGTAGAAAATACGTATTTAAACCAGACGATAATCAAACAAGAATCTAAACTTAAAAACTGTGACAAAATGATGAGTGAATACCACAAAAATATCACCAACATGTACCGTTTGATGAACCACCTGCAGCGAACCATTAATACCCAGAGAAAGGGGTACCAGGAACTGGAGAGGAAAGTGTCCGGCATCGTCCTAGATGTGGTGGAGGTCAATAACGTACTGGAGAAAAAAGTGACTACATTTGACAACACCGGCAGCTTGAAACGTAAAAATATTCAAGTGGAAACCATTTCAAAGGTGCTAAACTGTGGACAAACTAATCGGGAAACTACCTTCAAAGGTAAAGTACGCTCCAAACTCACAGCCTCTTGCATTTCTACATTTTCTCAGTTAAGAAGGTTATGTAAGAATTAATGACTGGAAAATAAAACAAGTTGCACTTTTTATGTAAAGAAGAAGCTCTCTTTTTATCTTTTATCTCCTTTTTCCTTTCACTAAATCTGTGGTATATTTCAGAAATTTTACAGGCTGCCTGTTAGCCAAAAAAAAATTTGATTGTAGATCAAGTTTCAGCTAATAGGAAACTTTCTCAGATCCATGTATATAAACTTAAGAAATTGAAAAATACCTCTTAGCACCAGGGATATATATATATCATTACTGGTACTCTCTTTCATTTAGGAACAGAACTGTTCTGCCAACTGATATAAGATGCAAAATTTAGAAAACTTAAAAAAAAGGATATTACTGATACACGTCATCATGTGTATTACAGATTATGTACATTGAAAATTATATATAGACAAAAATTCTAAAACATAGGATATTTGCACTGATATTTTCTTTCATAATTTTAGATTGTGAATACATAAATGTGTGAATACTATCTATATATTAACAAAAAGATGAAAACATTTTTAACGTCTTAAAATACTAAACAAATTTTTTAGAAAACAAAAAATAAAAACACATAAATCCCCTTGCATGTAAAACTTAACTGTTCCTATTTTGGGATGTTATCTTCCAACAAACTATCAGCAGGAGCTATTTTGTTAAAGCGTTAAAGATATAAAGACATGACGTGAGGAGGCTATTAGGATACCTTTGATTGTTAAACAGCCTTCTAATTATAAACAAAAATTTCAAGCAATTTAAGGGCTGTTTGTGCCCTATTTTAACACTGACCAGGTCCCGTGAAATTGGAAAAATCATTTTCAAATTTGTGAAATTAGGGAATTTTTTTTTTTTATTTTCGTACATGTAAATTAAATTTTCGAAAATCTTTTCTTTTTGTTTGAAAACTTTCTGAATTAATTTTACAGTGGATTGTATTTTTAGTCATTATTGGGAAAATTGGTTACTTTTTGTCATTGGGAATAGGTCCCAATTTTAATCTAAATTAAAAAAGTAGTAATGACATAAAATGCCAGTCATTATTTCCAAACTTTGATCATTGATCATGTCCTTATCTTTCTAGGACATTTACTTACTTCCAATGGAATGCTACATTAAAAAGCAAGATTTACAATAAAAATTGGATGTTCCAGCCAAACAACTTGATATTAAAGATAATTAAAAATACCTCTCAAATCTAATGCAAATGCAAATAATTTTATTTAATGATCCTTAAATTGTAAGTTTCCATACCCCCCCCCCCCTCTTTCTCAAGTTTTACCGGTAGCTGCAAAAGCATTTTATTCTATTCAGGTCCTAAACATGTCTAATATGAGCTGTGTACATTAGGCTTCTTTTTGCAAATAATTGCCTCTAAACTTGAGGACATTTCACTGGATGACATCAGTTATGTAACTTAATTATACTGATTAACATGCTTTACTCTATTTGTCGACATAAGACACAGACCTTATCTAGTTTATATTCTTGCTTCATATCAAAAACATCTCTACTAAACAAATCAGAAAAATCAAGTCTGGAAAATTCTGAATGATTAACTGGCACTGAATAACTCCAATATTAGCTAAAAAAAAAATCCCTATACCTTTTCAATGTTAGAAGCCTAGTGAATGCAATAAATATTGTAGTATTATAGTAAATAGCCTATAGCTCTCTTGTCCTGCTGTGTAATTTGGAAGTTCAACATCATGTACAACCGCCTCCTCATAGTTCATACAGAGATTTATCTAAAAAGTGATCATAAAGATTAAATTCACAGGATTCTTTAATTTTCTATAAACAAACTATTTCTTTCAACAAAGTATGGTTTTGTATTGTCCACAGACCCTTAAAGTAGTTACACGGGTTAAAAAAAATTATATCATCAACCTACACAAATATTAAACCTATGATCTTTAAAATTACGACTTCATGACTTTCTAGATATCAAGCTTTTTCTTTGGTGCAGCACTGCATGAAATCACGTAACTTGGAGGAATGCTTACAGGCAGACCACCATGTAATCTATTGAAGTAGAGCAAAATTTCAAAAAAAAGAAGGAAAATATCCACCTCGTTTATCTAAGTGAACAAATCAATAGGAAAAAGGTATTTTTTTTTCTTTCACTTCTGACAACATGACAATATTTGAAGCTATAATTACTGTACATACTCTTGTTTTGCAGCCATTAGCTAATACTGAATTTTTAACTTTTCTGGTTTTAATTCTTTTATTTATCATCTTCAATTGAATTCACCTCTCAAGATTAAAATGATCCAGCAATAAAAATGATAAAATAAAATTAATAAACTTTAGCTTTCTTGAATTAAATGAAAAATAAAGTTAGTCTTCAGGTCAGAAATCAGAGAGAAAATCACGACATTTTTTGTAGAATTTAGAATTCTCTAGATATTGTATGGCAGATTTGATGGGCAAAATATTCATGAATGTTGGGATGAGCAGACACCGTATAATGCTTCAGGACCCACTAATCCCATTTTATTATTGAAATATAATATTATCAGCAGATAACCAGAATCCTTTTTGCTATGCACATCTCTTCAAGGATAAAATATAGCTGTATATCATTAAAAAATAAAATTGAAAAAATTCTCATAAATACCTTTGTTTGACTTATCAAATGACCTGCATAAAGTATGTCACATTTTTACAGCAGCTATCTTTGTAAAAAAATCAGTCTTGAAGCTGGATAACTGGCAGATTTAGTATTTATTGGTATAACAAAAAAATGGGGGTCTGATGAAACATCTAGGCTTGTCCCCCCTGTAGTGTGATACATGAGAGAAACTGAAATGATAAATGTTTTTAAAGTAATCCTCATATTTGCTAAATTACTAGGCGTCATTGTGCATGAACAATTTTAGTCTTTCATGTAAATCACTTACATATTTTTTCATACCAAAGAAGAACACTAAAAAATGCATGGCCACATTCACACAGTGGTCTGGCAAAGAGAAAGTTCTTGTAAATGACTTTTGCTTCAAAAATTGTTTCTCCTGCACAGCTAATCCTAAGTAGTTTTATGAGAACCATGAAAACTTGATATATTTCTAAAATCTCTAGACAATTAAGTTTATCTTCAAGTATTGACAATTCAAATCCTTGGGTGCCCTTCAAAAATGTAAATGAGCCCCAAACTATGATACCAATGAATCTCTTATGGCAAGATGTGTATGCCAAGCAATTTATCCTCATTCCAACTTCTGACAAACATTAGCAAACAGTGGAAGAAACCTGGTTAAATAATTAGCAATTTAATGATTGGTAACACTTAACGTAAGCCACTGCAACACTCAGGCAGTTTCTTTAAAAGTTTTTAACTAGCTGCTTTGCAAGAGTTTTGGCTCCACCAATTTTTGTCTTGCAATTTTTTTTTTATTAGGACAGTATAAATCTTGTAAATCAAAACAAAAGGCCTTAGCAAGGGCCCTACCTTTCACCTGAGTATATTACAACACTGTAAGGATCAGTCTATAATAAAGTAAAGAGAGAAAGAGAGAGAAAAAGATGGAAATAATGAAATTATGTTCCTGCAAAAAACACAATGCTTAAGTCTAGTACTCAGTGATAAAATATCTTAAAGTAGTACTTTTTAGTTCAAATAATCATCTGATATGGCTATAACTTTCATATTTTTGGAAGAGGCACTCTCATCATAATATTGTAAAAAAATTTTTGCTCAATGCTCAGGAGAAGGGATTTTAAAAAAAATTAATACATCGAAGACTTCACTGTATTAATATCAAGTGAGTCCATCCTTACATCAAAACTCTCAGGGCCATGTCTTTTATATTTAGAAGAGAGAGGTATTCTTGCTAATGCCCACATGGTGCAGTGGTTAAAGTGTCTGCTCTAGAGTTGCAAAGAAAGTAGAAAGTAGATGGGTTGGAACCCCACTGTGGGAAATGGAGACTGGTCCTTCAGATGAGATAGTTTAAACTAAGTCCCATGTTGCAGTAGTTGTTGGCATGAAAAAGATCCCCTCACTGCTCAATGGCCATGAGTTCTTAGTATCTGGACAAAATTTGCAACTCTCCATTTTTTTCACTCTCCAGATGTTAGAGTGACTGGCTGACACTTCTTTGTAAACATGAAGTAAAGTATCGGATAAGGTCTGTTTTCAACCTTAGACAAGGCATAACCAAAGATTCCAGATATAATATGGTGTATCTGTGAATCTTTGGGGTACGTGATACATTTTTCTATAAATTCTGCACCTGACTTTGATTTAGGATTCAGCAATACTCAAGACAGCATATACTATTAGGTCTATTTTCTACTTAACACATGAGGAATTTACCCTGAGCTTGTATTTATGATGTATGTATGTATGTTTGCTTAATGGCTGGTTGTAAGACAGCAAGTACTTAGTAGTCATGTTAAAAAATACAGGTGGTGCTTTAAATACAATATATAATCCATTCTGGATAAGGTACAAACAGACATAGGGTGTAATATTAAAACAAGAAACTTCAAATGTTTTATCATGCATGTTTGCAATATGAGAAATACGAAGTGTTTATTCTTAGATCAAACAATGATGTAACAATCTTCTATCCAATTCAATGGGGAGAGAAGCTCACACTGAAGTGCCACTGAATGAAAAACTGAGCTCTAATCATAATGGACAGATAAAAATATCCACAAACAACACAAGATTGCATGTAATATTTCATTTCAGGGATTATGTGTCAGGGTATTTTTTTTTTCATTGAGTCCTCATATAATTATTTGATGTATCCTATTACAATATAGGGCAATTACACAACCGCTTAATGACGACAGTGAAATGGTGCAGAGATTGATCTTTTGACATCTCTCTATTCGCATTAAGAAATGACAGATAATATTTTGGTCCCTATCATAATTGACTTTGACAAATCCACCATCCCAACACATAAACCATTCAATCTGTTATTCATAGGCAATTTAAGAATGAAATTCATCCCCTTGTAGGACTTGTAGCCAGTTGACACCTATCATTTCTTGGGTATTGTATTGCCTAGTGATCTAAGCCTAAATTTTCTTCATCCATTCAAGCAAAGCTACAAAAATAAATCATTTCTTTGGTTATTTTTTTTAAAGTAATTCTTATCATTATAGAACAAGAAATTGTTTTAAAAATCAAGACTCCAAGCTGAAAACCACATTTCAAGCTGAGCTAAAATAAAATAGAATGATAAATTTTAGAATAAGTGAAAAGCATAGACCATATTGATGTGGAAACTCAATTTTTTTTAAATTTATTCTGGTCAACTGTAAGTTCTAAGGCCCAAGAGTCTAAATCAATGAATTACATCTATAAAGCAACTTGCTGATGCACAGAAGTTAACAGTTATCTCAGGATTTTCATCTTCACTTGATTTTGTTCTCTTACATGTTTCCTTATCAGATTTAAGAGCTTGAGAAGAGGTTATGGCCAATTTGCTCATACCTAAAACACTGTAAATGAAAGCCCACCCAAAAATTGTCTTTTAACAAGTTTACCAATAAATTTGAAAAAGATTCAGATTCTCCAATTAGATTTTTTCCAATTTCACTAAAATCATAATTTGCTATGATGACTTTTTTCCTGAACATGAAAGACATTTGTTGGGGATATTGTTTAAATTTGAAAGATGCATTGCATTGTGCAGCAGTTTAGTGAAAATTAAACTACAGAACCATTTCCAAAGAATATCACAGTTCTGACAATAAGGGGTTTTATTTGGTGAATCAGACTTGACAAGAATGTTGTGTTAATATTCTATTATTAAGAAGTGGTTCATGATCAAAGTCTCTGGCATATGGTCATTATCAATATTTAATAAATACAATCAGTACTTTTTAAGCATTTTAAAGTCATCAAAATTATTCTACCTTAATTGCTGGCTTTCATTTTTGCATGCATTTATTCCCAATGGCCCAAATGGATTAAATTGGAATTGAATTTTCAGGTAGAATGGGGAAAAAACCAAAGGCAGGAAGGTACTCATTCCCCTTCTTACATTTACCCAAAGCTCAAATGGAGTATTTCTATTTGACTGAACACAGATGATTGTTGAAGGGAAAAAATATGTCATCCAAAGCAATTGAAAAAAAAAAAACATGGTATTTTCATCATTACAGTAAATCTTTATGGACCAATTGCATGCATCCTATCTGTTGGTGTTTTTGAAGTGAATTCAGTCTATCAAAAAGAAAAATATGTTGAGATTTTGCTTAACACCTTAGATGAAATGGGGAAAAATATGAAGAAAAAAAAGGGTTTAAGTTTGTTTGCAAAACAACAGCTTAGGGTGGTTATAAACAAAAGGCTTTATATCCTTTGATATATATTTGAAGGTGAAATTTGTAATCTTTGATTACTTATGGTTTTTTATTTTGGCGAAAAAGTCTCCACAAGCATTTGTTCATATTTTATTTGAAGTTTTTTTTTTTTTATTTCCTATATACATTTTCTTTAAATTATCAAAGGAGTTTTATCTTATAGATGGCAGGTCATCATTAAAAGTATTCTTTTTTCCCACAAGTCTGCTAGCTTATCTTTAAAAAATGTGAATCTTTTCATAAAAGAGGTAAAAACGTTTAATCAAAAAATCGTCATGGTTAAGCATGAAGAGGTAATACATATTGCCCCCTGTTTGAAGTCAGGTGAATTAAGTATCTTTACTTTAATTTGGTCTCAAATAAATTTTGTAAATGGATGTTGATGTGGAAGTAAATTGAAGCATGGGAAGATTTAATGAGATTTAATCAGGGAAACACAATTAATAGCAAACATTGACTAATCAATTGTGTTATCACTAGGTTAGTCAATCCATCTTATCAGTAATTCATTAAAGCTAGCTTTTAATCTGAGTAGCCCTGAATGAATGGTAGGCAGTTTGACATAGTTGACATTTGTGTACAGGAGCAGAATAACATAGTTTGTTGATTACTTACAGATGATTAGATGTCACAGATTCCTTTATCTATGTTGCCTTTTTTCATTTATTGGAAATATTTGGCATTCTGAACATGATGACAACAAACATCAAAGACTTTAGAGTAATTCATATCTTGAAACAAAATTTTGTACAACGATATTGCCATGTTTTAAGCAGTTCATCTGAGTCACTCAGGTGCCCTATTGCTATCTGATGGTTCTCATCTGTCCCCATCTGTTGTATGTTAATTAACTTTTAAAGAACCAATTTCCATGCACTTATTTTGGGTATAAGTATTTTGGGTATGTTAGGTTGAAGGGGGACAGAAGTTATGGTCCTGGGTGAGGCATTCAGGTTAAAGATTGGGGCAGTAATGATTATTTAGTGGAAAAGGGTATTGAATTTTTTCTTCTACTGGGTAAGCATACAGACTAAGTGTATGGTTAGGATGGGGAAGGATCCCTCTTCTTAAGTTATTAAATTCGACAGTTGGCCCATCAGTCAGGGATTGCGATGGTAGGGCAGGGCTCTAATAAAAACACTATTTTTTTAGTGTTGTCAAATTGGTTAAAAATTTTATGATTAATGATTAATCAGCAGCATCAGTTGACTCTAATCAACTGATAATCAAATGGGTAACCATTTGTATGAAAAAAATTCAAATATGTGCAAATATACAAAAAAGAGCTTGCAGTAGGTAACCTGAATGACTTGGGTGACCTAAAATTTGAATTTTTTATCAGATTTAATTGATGAATGCAATTTACGCTACCAAAATAAAAGAAAGAAACCTTTAATTTCATTTTTACTCTTTCTTCAAAATACAATGGACAACTTATTTTGCTAAATTAACCTATATTGATAAACTATTTGATGGTTAATTTAATACGTTTATAGTTCAATAATAAAGCATTGTTATAAATAACCACCAAAACAGGTGCAAGGAATTCTGTAAAATGTTGTCAAAGTTTCATTCTACTTGCAATGGTGAAAAGAATAATTTATATGACTCCTGACTTCATAAACATCATGTCAAATTAAGTTGTGACCACCAAGTGTATTTTACTTTAACAATCAACTTGGAAAAATGAAAAATCAAATTTTGAAACTCATAAAAAAACTTATTTAGATTTTAAAAAACAGATACGATAAACTGTGACACTCAAAACACCTTTTATTAACCCATTTATAGATTCAAACAATACATTAAAAGATAGAGGTACATGTATTTAGATTCATGTATTGATGAAGTATCGCTTCAGACACAAACTGTTAATTGTTTAATGTATGCAGATGACATTGTTATTTTATCCTCATCAGCTAAAGGTATACAAGCAAGACTCGCTAAACTTGAAAAGTATTGCTCTGATTGGTGTTTAAAGGTAAACATTCAAAAAACAAAAGTCATGATCTTTAATAAGGCTGGTCGTAATATTACACAAAAACTAATATTTCAAAATAATATGATAGAATGTGTGCCCAGCTACAAATATCTTGGAGTCCACCTGAGTGTATCTGGAAGCTTTCATGTAGCAAGATTAGAGCTTTATAAGAAAGCATTAAAAGCATATTATAAATTAAGAAAGGATTTTATTGATTTGAACCCTGGGATTAAAACCAGTAAACATGTATTTGACTCTACCATTAAACCAATTCTTTTGTATAATGCAGAGGTGTGGGGTGCAAGTAATATAAATACTAAAAAATTCCTAAACAGTCAAAATTTAACAGTTGAAGATTGCTTTAAAAATCTACCCTGTGAAAGAATACACCTTAAATTCTGTAAATATATTCTAGGCGTTCATAAGAAAAGCACAAATTTTGCAGTACTGTCTGAATTGGGAAGGTTCCCCCTGCATTATGATATTGCCAGGTTGTTGATTAAAAGTTGGTATAAATTTGAGAATTTGTCCATAGAATTTCCTTTACTTAAAGATGCCTATGAATGTAGTAAAAAGCTTTTTGCGAATGGAAAGAACTCATGGTTTGCATTTATACAGAAATTAAGAAAATTACTGAATATTAAAGATGAAGTTATTTGTTATGGAAAATATAAATTTAAGTCATTCTGTCATAAAATTTTATTAGATTATTATGTGAGGAAATGGTATACAAGTTATAAAAGTTACACCAATGGCAAATTATCCACATATGTGAAACTCAAACAAAATTGGGGTTATGAGAATTATTTATCAGTTGTTAAAAATTTTCATCACAGAAAATCTTTATGTAAATTAAGAATTTCCTGTCACAGATTACAAATTGAAGTGGGAAGATTTACCAATATTCCTCGAGAAGATCGATTATGTAATAGATGTAATTCTAACAACATAGATGATGAAACTCATTTTTTAATAGCATGTAAAAAATTTGATCATCAAAGAAAAGAAATGTTTCAGTTAATTAATCATAAATTTCCACTATTTTCAGCTTTAGATGATGAACAAAAACTTTATTGGTTACTCAATACAGAAGATAAGGAAACTCTTAATTTTGTGGGCAAATTTATAAATGATAACATGTTATAGTACCATTAGTCTTTTACACATACATGCATATTTGATGTATTCCTTTTAGACAGGATTATTGTTGAAATCATTTATGTCAACTGCTAATTGTATAATTGTTTTGCTATTCATTGGCTTATCTTTTCCTTATTATTGTAACAATTTCATACTTGTCTGTCATGGGCTCTAAATTAGAAATAAAATGTTCTGTTCTGTTCTGTTCTGTAATTGATTCAGAAGTTTAAAACATGTACTTAAATCTTGCCAAAGAAAATAAATCAAGTTATTTGAAATACACAGAATATTTCTTTTCAAAAGTGTAAAAAGTTGACAACAAATTTGACACATACTGTTTACCCCAAACACTGAATGGTTAAAACCAAGATTTTGTTAAATTGTTTTGTTTTCTGAAACACTTTATGCAAACCAAAACAATGTGTGGTCAGAATTCTGAATGATGAATGGTATGAGAGGCCTTAATGCTGAATTATAACTTCTGTAAAGGTTAAAGTCCTAAGTTTTTTGCTAATTTTTAACAGTCAATATCCAAATAATAGCCTAAAAACACAATAAATACCTAGTGGGTTTACTGCCTCGTAAACAGATCATGTCTAGTGCTATGTGTTTTGCTTTTTTGCTATTTGCTTTTTACCTGTATCAGTTTACATATTTCCTTCTGTTATACATAAAAAAATTGTAAAAATAATTTTTACGACATTTCTTGAAAGAACCCTTTGTACTTCTAATCAGAATTTTGACACTCAGTCAAAATAAAATGTTCACACACAGAGCCAACCAAACAATTCAGTCAGTTTTGTTTTTAGGTTAGACAAATTTAAATACTTTCTAGGAAAAGAGAAAAACAATTAAAATTCAAAAATATTTTAATAGATAAGTACCTTTGCAAAAAAAAACCTTTCCAAATCACTTTGAAGAGGGCCATTGCAACATTAAACTGCCAGACATCATATTCATATTTCACGTGGTTAACTGGATTAGACAAAAATGCAGGCAGTTACGTAACACTTGTCATATCTGCAAGCTAGGGCACCAATGTCTGAGACAAGGTGACACAAATGTGTCTTTGTTAGAAAAGAGGAAGAGGGTATAAACAGTGATAGAATAAGACAGCTATTGGAGTTGGTTTTTACTTTCTAAACAAAGTTACTGCAGTAAAGCTTGACTTCCAAGCAACTTTTTATGCAACCCAGAAAATTTCATTGACAGTAATTCATGCAATAGAATCCTGGTAACTCCACATATTTTGGAGTGCAACTCAATGCATAAACTGAATTTCTATCCATTTTGGTTCTGAGATTATACTGAGCAGATTTTTTTTATGAAATGCTAAGCTGCATTAACAAAAGCAATTACTTAATTTAATGTTCCCCAAGTGTCTCAGGCTTCCTTAGTTATTTGATTTATGGCCTACTAAATTTCCAGAAGCAGTTCTTTCTATTGTCTATGACAAATGTCAGGTTGTGCAGTATCCTAGATTTTTGACAAGTTTCCATTAAAAAACACTTTACTTTGAAGATTTTTTGATTGCTCTCTAAATATATTGGACACAAATCATCATGTACTGTAAGAGGAAAACAGAATCAGGTGCCTTCAGCATAAAAGTGTGACTTGCATGCTTCTGTTGGGTAGATAACAGAAAAAAAATTAGGTACGAAAAGTTATTGGAGGGGTCAAAGGGAAAAACATAGATTCTGAAGTCATTATTTTATTAGCATTATTATAAAAACCATCTAACTGGCATCAGATAAGGTGAACCTCTATTTCCCAACACTTTTTTATAATTCTCATTATACTCACTCATACTTTGAAACCACTTTGTGCTTCATTTCCCACCTACCCACCTTCTCCCTTATTTACAGTATATGATAGCATGATAAATGAACTGTAGTTTCATAAGCAGCATAGAATTTCCACATTGTCTAAATTAATAAACCTTGAGAAAAATGTAATTTTCTCAATTTTTCAATTTTTCAGATTGCCAGGATGTGCTTGAGAGAGGCCACACTATAAGTGGCGTGTACTATATCACCACCACCTACTCCTCCTGCTCTATCCCTGTGTGGTGTGACATGGACACCGCCCCAGGTGGCTGGCTAGTCATCCAGAACCGCTTCAATGGACAGGTAGACTTCAACAGACTCTGGGACGAATACAGAGATGGCTTTGGAAACATTGCCTCTGAGTTTTGGTTAGGACTTGATAACATATTCCTCTTGTCTAATCAGGACTTCTATGAACTGAGGTTTGATCTATGGGACTTTGAAGATAACAGGGTTTATGCCCTTTATAAGAATTTCAAACTTGATGGAGCCAGAGACAGGTACAAGATACATGCAACTGATTTTGAAGGCAGTGCCAAAAATGGCATGAGTGTGCATCATGGGATGCGGTTTTCCACGCCAGATCAGGATAATGACAACTGGCATACGTACCACTGTGGTAAAGAGTGGCGGGCTGGGTGGTGGTTTAACAATTGCTGGCATTCCATTCTAAATGGTCCCTATTACAACCAATCAACTGTCAGAACAAGGGGAATCTCTTGGAATGACTGGAAGCCTGAACAACTTGCCAAAACGCAAATGAAAATACGACCCAGCAGGTTATACAAGAGTGTCAAATCAACCAAAAGTGACCAAAATGCATCCAAATCAAAGCCAAAAGATGAGGCCACAGCGCCAGCACAGAGTGAAAACTCACTAGAAAAGGTCATTAGCAAAGTCAGACAAAAGTCATAGGAATTACTAGACCTAGGTTTATATCAATGCACAAACCTACAGCAAACTTTAATGTGTCTTTCAGCAGACAGTTCAATTCTATGTTATCTTCCAGACGGAAATCAATGGAATATTTCAGCTACCCTCTAACAAAATGTAAATTATTGTGCAAGCTAAAGACATGCGGGCTGTGTTTACATAAAAATATGATGTTTATCTCATACATTCAAAGATTTATCACACATATTGTCAGTGGAGCAGACAAGCTTAGCATGCTTTTGCTGCCTTGGCAAAAACAGAGCAGAAACAGAGGAAGAATGTTTATAGATTTTATTGCCGCACAATCAAAGTTACAGTGTCGAAATTAAAAAAAAATTGGTGATTATAGATATTAATGATGCAATACAAATTCCTTTATTTATTAACACCCCAAAAAATCCCTCCACATCTGAAGGGAACCAAGATTGCTCAGCGGACTTCATTTTTAACCAAAACTGCCATTTATTGTTGTATGCTTGCATTACTTTTTGCTTTATGACATTTTATTACATGTGATTAAAATATGTGCCATACTATAGAACAGTAACTGTTGGTAGTACTCATTCCAAATAAGGTATTAAGAACAAAAACTAAGAAAACTCGGAGCTATAAAAAAAACGTTAAAATATTTGATTTTTATTTTTGTGATCCAAATTCTAGAAAGAATCTTTCATTTTTTATAGGTACCTATAAAGAATGAAAACAAAATTAAGAAATCGTTCTTGAGTTGTCATTGCTGTTCTAGAACATTTCTGTGGCAAATTTAGGGCGCCGATATGACTACAGTAATTATATATATGTAAAAGTAATGTCTGCGGTATGTCATAGCTACATGGCACATGGAGCAAGAAGACAGCATTACTGTTAATTCGATTATCTGTGGATTATCTTGCCAACACGTTGTCAGTTACTTTCTATCCTTGCATAAAGTGTCCTCTATATCTTGAGTACACTACGGTCATATGTTCCAAATTGTATAACGTATATTGCCCAAATATTTAATTTGCAGATATTCTTAATATAAAATGATGGTACATGTACCATCAGATACTCTTAGACAAAACATCAGCATAGTACCTTACCAGGGTGTTTGATTATTCAAAGAAATCTACCATACATATTCATTTATTTTAATTCTCAAATTTGTTTTAGAAGAGGGATAAAGCACCATTAGGTATAACAAAAGTTGCACAAAGGTCCTTCAGTGAGTATTACGTACCCCTCAATTTTAAAGGAATTTAGAAAAAAAACTGATTTTCAAAACTATTTTGCATATATCCTTTAGTAAGGGTAACTTTCTTTTATACCCTAGCCTCAAAGTTTTATTGTAGCTAAACCCCCCCCCCCCTTATTTATACATGCAGCATGCTTTCTGAAGTTCTGATATACATGTACCAGTGTTCATCAAAGAAGGGTTTGTTTTGGTAAATCTCTACAGCATTTTAATTTTTTCACATCAGGAGCTCAATAACATGCAAATATATTTCTGTAGCTTTGATTTTATTGTATATGGTCAGTTGTTCATCTTAATTTATATAACATTTTCCATCAAATCTGCAGCATTTTTGTACTTTACTATGTATTTTTAAATATTTTGTATTATTTATATGTGTTGTGAAATCTCTGCTCTTTCATATAATAAATATTTAATGACAGACTTCTGAAATATTACCTTATAAAGTATGTTCCAATATCATTTAAATGGATAAAATGGCTTGCATTTAGCTTTATTCCATATACAGTACTTACCAGGCACTGTAAGTTAAACCTAGCAGAAAGTGGCAACTGAATTAACACCCCCTCCCCCTTTATGGGGAGAGAAGAAAGTGGAAAATACTTTGAGAAATCAAGAAAATGTTTAAAAATCAAGAATTAATTGCCTTAATCTATTAAGGAAAAATCCAGAGCAGGAAAGATTTTGAAAGATAAAGAAATTTGAGATTAAAGTTCTTACTACCAAGCATCACCTGCACACATAAATGCCAATATTCTCTAAAGATACAATGGAATCGGCTGCAATTTTAACCTATTTTTAAATGTCTTCATTCTCTACACGAAAAATTCATATAAAATGCCATCCTTAAAAAAGCTGAGAACAGTAAAAAGTGACATAATTTTACTGCATCATAGAGTATAACGAAATAGCTAGAAATCTGACTCTTCTGATAGATGCATGACAAGCTATATGGAGTTATGTTGTTGTACGTTATGCCCTCAAGAAATTCCATCCATTAAAAAAAAAACTCTAAAAATGATAACAAACTTATATAAAAAAAAACACCAAAATAAGAATCCAGACAATAAATAAAGTAGGTATTTCACAAGGTTATCATTTTCCTGTGAATTATGTAATTTTTTCATCAGTTTATACACCCAATTACACATTGCATTCCAATGTACTGTATAATTAGAGCTCTGTTCCTCAGTGCTATAGAATCTCTCGCTCCCACTCCACCCTTATATCAGCATTCCACAGGATAAATAACCTTGAAATTAGTCTTTCATTCTCAAAAGATGTGATGTACTGTAAAATATTGTCATGTCTCACAAGATATAAAATCTCAAGCATTAGGGACAATTTCCATCAATATCAATGACAATTTCTATGATATTGTATTGTACAAATCATGTGCTAAATTGACTCTGGAAAAAATTAAAGCCTCAGCTTATATGACACTCTAACAATATCAGGAATTATGCATTACAGAGGTTTAGGTGATGTTTTAAACATTTACAAGACCAGCAAGAGGCCCATGGGCCTCAAAACTCACCTGAGTCACCTGGGCCCTCATGTTCTGAGGAAGATTTTAAAAACTTTCACACTTCATTCCCATAAACCATTCTCTGAGTCTACTCTGTAGTCCCATGCAGTGGATAAATCGTGATTAAATTTGAATTCAATCCACACAACATGGGGATGCTTCGATATCAATATACATCTAAACTTCAAGTTTCTTTTACACTGTTCTCAAGTACTGTGGATATATGTCACAGTGATTTGGAGGTCCAGACCACTTATTCTTTAAGTATTTTACCCTTTATATCTTGAACTATAGGAGTCTTTGTTCTTTCACATTCCACATTACAATTAAGGTCCGACTGTCTATTTAAATGGCCTTGCTGTTCTAAAGAAAGGATGTTTAAAAGCGTTTTCTCCTCTCTACATGCATTATGTAAAATTTGATAAATATTAAGAGATTTTTTTTCTTCCAAAAAATGTGGCCCAATCCCACCCCTAGGATTTGAACACTTTTAAATCTGATTTGAACAAATTTGAATCTACACTATGTCAGAAGTCTTTAAAAAAACTTTTTATCTTTTTATTAGCCCAGTGGTATACTAAAGAGATTTTCTTTTTTAAAACACTTACCCTATTTTTTCTTTTCTTAATTACCTATCCTCCAAAAAGGGCCTTATAGCTTTCATTTGACAACTTAATAATCCTTAAAGGGGGAGGGGGAACTGGCCCAGTAGTCCTCCATGGAATCTGAATAAGTTGAAAATGTGAAAATATATGATGATTACCATGAACATGCAACTACGACAAAAAAGGGGCATATCTAGATCAAAGAAGCTTTAGCTGAACTTATTAAAAAAAACTGATAAACATTAAAAATCATTGCAAAGTTTTCACTGATTGACTTGAACTGCTTTCCACTTGATTCCATGGTTCAAGATAGGCACAACTTTAAAGCATGATAAAATACCTCATGTAAGAATGCATCAAGAAGTAGAAATCTGAATGAATGGGAAGGTGACTCATGGAGCCGCAGACAGATTGGAATTTTAATATCAATTTTAAAACTTTTACCAATAATTGTCTCTATTAAAATACAAATCATTTGAAAACAAGATGTGTATGTGAAACACTATCTGATGCCCTCGTATGGCAACATACCAAAGGTTTGATTTTCTCAAATGCAAATCAAACATGTTGATACCCAAAGTATCTCACAAGAAATACAAATGTGAAATAAAGAACACTATCACCACCTGTTCAAAAGTTAGGCCAAAGTAAATGTTTTTTAAAGGTAAGTCAAACTCTGGGGTCAAGGTCAAAGGGTCAAGGTTGTTGGTTTCTAAAGAAAGGCTTTGTCACGAGATTACATATGGGAAGTATGAAAGCCCAAGCTCTAATTGTTCAAAAGTTATGACCAAGGTTAAAGTTTTTAAAATGTAGGTCAAACTCCAAGGCCAAGGTCAAAAGGTTCTTGATATCAAATGAAAGCGCTTGTCACAAGGATTACATTTGTGAAGTAAGAAAGCCCTAACCCTACCCTTCAAAGGTTATGGTCAAGATTTGTCTTTCTTTAAAAAAAATAACACAACAACTTTGACCCTTTGACCTTGGAGTTTGACCTACCTTTCAATAACCTATCCTTGGCTGTGACTTTTGAGCAGGTGGTGCTTAAAGGCTTTCATATTTCACAACATTTCTTGTGAGAAGACCCTAATTTGGGTACTAATATATCTAATTTGCATTTAAGAAAAGTTAAATATTCGCTATGTTGCCATATGGGGGCATTAGCATTTCACAAACACATCCTTTTGTTCATTTAAAAACTTGACACTACTCTCTCTTTCTTAAAATAAAAAAAAAAACCACATCACTCTGTTCCTGTTGAAATATATATATAATGCTGTATGTTGTGTGAATAAAAAAAAAATAAATAAAAAAAAATAAAAACTTGATACTGATGGAAATAGACTATTCTTACAGTCCTCATTATAACAACTCATCAGATGAGCTGTAATCATTTGATCCAGGGAGTTAATCACACTGAATTTTCAGATGATTACAGATGACAAATAGGAAAGTCAAGGCAAGGAAAAAAATCAGACTGACTAAGGTATGCAAGTTTGATTCCCCTCTAGTTACCAATGACTAAAAACAGATGTTTTGGTGAAATGCATGACACCAGAGGCTAAAAATTCCTGCAGTGGTATTACACATTTTCTCTGAACCCTGAACTTAAACCCCCTTGTTCATCTACAACCAAATAATCTAAATCAAAGTGTGTATTAACAGAATACACAGAAAACAAACTAGAATATGTCCAATGTTTTGTAGTTGAATATGAAATTTATTTCATGAGTGGGACAGATTTTTATTTTAATTTCACAAGTGTGAAGCATAATATCAAAAAATCCTGTCAAATATATAAATAGGCAATATAATCTAATGTGACAAAATTTAACAGTACAAAGTAATGAGACTGGAATAATAGCTAGAACAGGTTGGTTTGTTTATAGGTTATCTTTGAAATGAAGCAAACTCTATTTCTATTGAAACTAAATTATAAAAAGAATTTAAAACTCAAAGTGGTAAAAATAATGATTGGGTCGGTTTATCAAACAAATCATTTTATATTGTTGGCCTAACATTAAGAGATCAGGAAATCTTACAGATGAAATAGATATCTAAATCAAGCTTATCTCCCAGAAAAATCTCTGATACAGGAAATTTTTCAAAATCATCTTTGAAAATATAGAAATAAGGGGAGTATCCTGTTAAATGTACCTGTCAGCATTTTGTGTGCATTTCAAGTGATAAACACTGTGCATATATCATAAAAATTCACAGATCTCTTCTCAAAAATGATATTTTTTAAAACCAGTTGAGGTGCATTAAGTTTGACAAGCTATATCTGACACATAGTCTAAGAATATAATATATCGGGTTGTAATGTGAAGAGTCTGTGCGGTTGATTCATAATGAATTGTGTCCTTAAAATACTTAGTCTCCTCTCCGCCCACTCCATATTTTTAATTATTAATGCTACACAAAAACGCTACTGTTTTAACAGGGGGATTAGTCAACTGTTGATAGCAATGACTGTAAGGTCATTAGGATCCAAGAGAAAATTTAAAAGTTCAAGGTATTGAGGACCCTGGTGGTGGAATCATTATCTTATCTTGGTAATAAAATGGAAATTAAATTGTGAGTGGGCTTAAAACCACGTAGTAAACTAAATTACTTAAAGGGGAAGATCTTTAAGACAAAATATTTCAAATTTTGAAGATTAACACATGACCAGATTTTTGGTAAACAAGATAAATAACAAATAATCTCTCTCTATTCAGTGTATGTTCAGATTGAGTTTGAGATGAACATTTCTGTTACAATGTGAAAAACAAAATAAATACATGTACTCTATTACTCATTCATTAACTCTTGCACTGAACTCAGAAAGTTAAACACTCACAGCATAAAATTTTTCAAAAAATGTGAACTGCTTAAGTCTTTTGATTTTTGGCATGTCTCCCTCATCTAAGAGTGCAGGGATATTACATGATAATTTCTCATTAAATTTATGTGTCCAAAGCCTTTATTCCCATGCTTCTTCTTAAATAGTTTAGAAAAGTACACACCAATTTCTGCCCTGGATTAAAAAGTGATCAAGTCAAATTCTTCTGTTATCTAAGATTACAACGAATTCACCCAACTGAATTAAAAACTGTCACAGATACTTAGGAAATTCACCCAATACACCACAAGCCATTGTAACAAAAACTCAATCCTGTCACTTAACCCCGCTCTGTAACTGATAGTTAAGGGTGGCACTCACACGAGAAAAGGGGACACAGCAATTAGTATGCAGTGTTAGGCCTATTTCTTGGGATCCATTTCATGTTATTGTCTGGTATATAACTTATCTCCATTTTCAAAGCTACAATGACTGAAGTTTTTAGACTTCCGAGACCTCTAAGTAAAATTAACCGAGACATGATATGTCCGTATTTAATTTTTTACATACCTGTACTTTCTCAAATACTTGCGTAAAATTTGTTAAATTAGAAATAAACTGAGTAAACTTAAAAGCTAGGAATATCTGTGTTCTTGATTACAATGTATAAAAACATTCCTTGGCTTATCTGCACATAAATAATTTAAAAAAAAACTGTTTAGAAGACCCTGTAAAATTATTTTTAAAACATCAAACAAAAAAGTTAATAGAAAACAAATATGCTGTACAGCTTCCCTCAGTATGCAATCAATGCTGCCATTGTTTGATAAAGCATGTCAATTAACTGGCAGGTTAGTCAGGTACAAGATACAGGTACGATAATATACACCAGGTAATCCAAGCCAAATCAGCTGATTTAATTAGAGCTATCAGAGGGTGTGTCACACAGAAGAACCCGTGTGTTTGGGGGGATTAGATGACCTGGTGCCAGGTGCTCCAGCACTTCTGAGAGAATACACTGCAATTATTCTTGAATGGAGTATTTCTTACCCAATGTTTTATTGTTGTCACAGAACTGTTTCAGGTTGTTATTCCTCTTCTTACATTAATTAAAGTACATCATTGCAGAGACTTGGGATACTGAAATATCCACTAAAACAGTAGCCTTATGTCATCCAAAAAGGTTAAAGAAAGAAGGCAAAATACTATCCTACCTTGACTATCACTTTCATTCATACAGTCAGTTACCAATGATTAATCAATGTAATCCTAGTCTTCCTATATCTTACAAAACATTCACATTTGATTGTAGTAGTTTAAGAAAATAAAAACTATATACTTGACAGGTCTTGTTTTCACTACTTCCTGAAAAACTAATTCTACTTATCTTAACTTCATTCATCTGCCTATATCACTCTCTTATTGAAACACCTCTCAGTACATTTAATCTCACAGTATTTTGCTACTCAAACTGGAGAAATTCACACTCCTTCTAAAATCCTATAAAACAGTGTGCGCGAAAAACTTTTTTCAGCACTAGCCCAATCGGGCTTGTAATGAAGAAGAATAATTACTAGCCCTACATCATAAACAGATTTATGCTAGCCCACATACTATATACAACATGAATTTGATTTATATTGTCTTGCTTAAAACAGACGAAATTCATATTGATAGACATAACGCAGCCATAACCGGAAGTAAATGCTGATGTGTATTATATAAACCCAAACTGTACAGAGAAGACCGATTGAAAACAGTTATATTTATTCTAAGGAACACGCTTAAACAAAAGAAACCCTCGCACATGTAAAAAGAAAGGAAACAATAAGAATTCTTATACTTATTTTATTACTTTTAAAGATTTATCAACAAATAAATGTAAAATGCATGCAACTTTTCACTAGACCCATCGGGCTAGTGCTGACCTACATTCTACTAGCCCGATCGAATTTTTACTAGTGTTCGGGCATCGGGCTAGTCCTTTTGGCGCACACTGATAAAAAGTTTTTATATGATGCATGAAAAAAATTCATTATCCTTAAAGCTGTACCTGTATCCTCTACTTGATTATAATGTATCCCCTACAAGGCTATATCTTATTGACTACGTATCTGTATTTGTATCCTCTGCATCAAGAACTATAATGTATTACATCCATGATTTTTACCTTTATCCTCTACATCAAGGACAATATTGCATCCCCTATATAACTAAATCTGTATCCTCTACATCAAGGACTATACTGTATCCCCAACATGACTATATCTGTATCCTTTAAATCAAGGACAATATTGTATACCTTACATGACTATATCTGTATCCTCTTTATCAAGGACTATATTGTATCCCCTACATGACTATATCTGTATCCTCTACATCAAGGACTATATTGTATCCCCTACATGACTATATCTGTATCCTCTATATCAAGGACTATATTGTATCCCCTACATGACTATATATGTATCCTCAACATCAAAGACTATATTGTATCCCCTTCATGACTTTATTGTATCCTCTATATGACTTTACCTGTAACCTCTACATCAAGGACAATATTGTATCCCCTACATGACTATATCTGTATTCTCTGCATCAAGGACAATATTGTATCCCCTACATGACTATATCTGTATTCTCTGCATCAAGGACAATATTGTATCCCCTACATGACTATATCTGTATCCATCAATATATCAAGACTATACTATATCAAGGACAATATTGTATCCCCTACATGACTATATATGTATCCTGACATATTGTATCCTGCATCAAGGACAATAACATCAAAGACTATATTGTATACATCAAGGATTTTATTGTATCCTTAACATGACTATATTGTATTCTCTTCAAGACTTTCTCTCTCTATCCTCTACATCAAGGACTATATTGTATCCCCTACATGACTGTATAGTATCCCCTATATGAGTATATCTGTATTGTCTGCATCAAGGACTATATTGTATCCCCTACATAACTATATCTGTATCCTCTTTATCAGGGACAATATTGTATCCCCTTCATGACTTTATCTGTATCCTCTGCATCAAGGACTATATTGTATCCAGTATATGACTATATCTGTATTCTCTATATCAAGGACTATATTGTATCTCCTACATGACTATATCTGTATCCTCTATATCAAGGACTATATTGTATCTCCTACAAGACTATATCTGTATCCTCTACACCTCTACATCAAGGACAATATTGTATCCCCTACATGACTATATCTGTATTCTCTGCATCAAGGACAATATATCTGACTATATTGTATTGTCTGTATCAAGGACTATATTGTATCCAGTATATGACTATATCTATATCCTATACATCAAGGACTATATTGTATCCTCTACATGACTATATCTGTATCCTCTACATCAAGGACTTTATTGTATCCTCAACATGAGTTACCTTTGAGTTAGATCAAACTTCTCTTTTTTCTCTATATGACTAACCTCTGTGTTAGATTTGACCTCTACATGACCTACCTTTGTGTAAAATCAGACTTCTCTCTATCTTCTGGATCAATAACAATCATAACTAGTGTTTTTCCACTCTCTGCCATGTCATTTATATTTCCTCCTGACACCTTTGGAAATGCTGTGAAGCGTTCTCCATTTATCCATTGCTCCAATGATGATATGGAACTATCAGGTTCTACAGAGAAAAACAGGCAATCATTATAAATGTAAAAATGTCCTCAAAACCAATGTTTCTCTCCAAATTACCTTATATGTGTAATCATATTATATTAATTTTTTTCCTGTATCATTCCCTTAAAGGTTTTCCATCATCAAAAAAATTGTGGAACTTTCTATCCTAGATATTTATTTAAAAATATGTACTAGTAAGTTAGCAATCAAATAAAAATATAGAGAACTTGAAGACTAAATATCAAGTGGGGACTGAGAAACATAAACAATTCAAACCTAGATGTATACTGTATACATGGATATTTTCGCCCCATGTTATTTTCGCCTTTCCATACTTACAAACAAGTTTGCCCCATTTTAAATTCGCCCAGTCATAGTTTTGTTTAAGAAATTATTCGGTATTCTTTGAATTCGCCCCATTTTAAATTCACCCAAAAAAGGGTAGGGCGAAAGGGGCAAAAATAAAGCGGGGCGAAAAATTCCCTGTATACAGTATTTGACATTTTACTATGCTCAATTTTTCTGTGATACCAGGCTCCAGATTAAAAGAAATTCTAGAAGAAAAAGCAACCTTGGCATTAATAGTGAACTTGTTCAAGTCATTCTAAATAAAATTTGCTGTGGAAATATTTTTAGAAGAGTGAATTTTTGTTGGAATGACAAAAAAGGTAAATAACTTTAAAATCTGAAAGTACTTGAAGGATTCAAATGGTTAAATAGTTAAATGGATAAAAATCTTTGAAATTAGGTAATCTTGTAACTTTTTCATTCAAAACTTTAAAATAAAAGCATCTAAAAATATATATACATTGGGTTACTAAGCATAAGAAACTTACAAGCAAGTAAACATACAAAAACTGTGAAGTATACACTTGATAATTGCTGACATGTTCAAAACACATGTTTACTTATTATCAGGCTGTCAGAATTATTATAAAACCTGAAATCTTAAGAGACAGACTAACAGCTTTAAAATTCTGTACTGCATTCCTTTATGTCTGGACAGAAAATTTCTATCACATGGTTTATTTGATAGTTGTGTCTTACACACTGCTAATTTCCTAACCACCTGATACCTCAGGGCTGATATGTGGGCCTGCTGAGATGAAGGGAATTTGAAACACAGGGCTTACAAATATCCACGTAATTTACTTCAAAAGTTTATATTATCAACTCATGTTTTATCCCATGTTATAAATATCAAAGATTAGAACCATGTGATTTTCTTTTTATTGATTTTCACTGTCAAATCTGATATTCTTGAGAATTATACCACATCATTAAACAACCTGACACAGTTTAATGATTTCTGAAGAAATAGGCCGCAATGGGGTTTGGTCTTCATTATAATGAACAATTGCATATTTATATTGCAGGATCGTCCTTAAGAATTTAAATATCAGCCTCAGGGTACATCAAAAATGTTGCAGGGGGTAGGTGTTCTCCCCTTAATAAGGGGTTATGGGTGAATGCCAGAATAATTGGGGGATAATATTGGTATAGGTGGGGAAATTCCCTGCCCCTTGGGTTTAAGGGACAACCCAGATACAGTAATTCTATCAAGCTCAAACAGGTATAATAATGGTATACTGTATAGCAGGTTAAAATCGCGGTTGGAAAAGATCGCGATTTGTTCAATTTTCAGCAAATCACGGTCGTTTGAATTCGCGGAAAGGATAAATTTCTTAAACATTTCTTAATCAGTACTTGCATGCATTTTTCTGTAGGTATATATTGTTTGAACTGATATTTCCCGTCTCTGTCTTAAGAAAGTCTGTACAAGTATATCTCGCATATCAGACAGAAAAGTCGATTTTGATCCCGATTAAATAATAACGAAACACCGCACTGATCCTGATTTGAAGTCAAAATAATGTTACGCATTAAAATTATTTTTTTCCAGGTCCAAATCAGAAAAAAAATTCATACCGCATTCAAAATGTTGAATTTTAAATCATATAATTGAAAATTAATAATTGAATTAATTGTCGTTACCCTGTTTACTACGTAAATGCCTTGATTAAAGGTAATGACTGAGTGATACGCACGGGTGGGATTAAACAAGCATGTTTTATTAAATGATTACATCGCAAGTCTATTAGATTGCAAAACTAATCGTTAGCTATAGAAATAAATTAAACAATTCATAAGCTTTAAAAACACCAACGACTACGTGTTTATAATTGATCCATACACTCGCATAATTATAAAGACAGTCCACAGCTAATCACAGATAATAATAAAATTTCAATTTATCCTTATAAAACTTTTAAAGAATTATTCACTGTGTGTTGAATTCGCGGAATTTCTTTTTCCGCGAATATAGCGAAAATTAACTCCGCTAATTAATTTCCTGCTGTACAGTACATAGTTCTTTCTTGGTTTCATTTTTTACTTTTAATTATATTTTTTTACCTGTATATTCAAACCAAGTCTGATCCTTGAAAACTAAGACTGCTGGGACTTTTGTTAACTCAACATCCTAGTTAGAAAAGATAAACTGATTTATCTCAATGTACAAATAACAGACAGTTCTCAGCAAAAGCAATTTAAACCTTCATTTTCAATTAAATTGTTAAAGATGATATCTCTAATGATTAACTGAAAACTTTAAAATTAGTGAAGTTTCTCTAAAAATTAAATATTGAAACATTGCTATAAAGAGTTGGAGCTTCAGTCTGCATATTCCTCCTATCACAAGATTCAGTGTATCTTGGAAATAAAATAAGACTTTTAATGGAACCTTTGTTAATGTTTTCTCTGTTCCAGCATAAAAGTAGGACTGGGCTGCCATTTTCTCTGCTATACTTGAGTATGCTTTCTAGATGTAAGAAAGTAAATAAAACTTTAACCAATTTCAATTTCTAGTCATTTTGTTAATTTGTTTGGGAGGGGGAGGAATTTAATTATCTCCTTAATTTAAAAGAAACTTAAAGATATAGAAAAAGGTTAAAGTATTGTAAATTCATATCATATTACTGTGAGGCTAATTGTTTGATGAACAGATTATTAAACAAAACCAATGGACTGATAAATATGAAGAATCTATTTGGCTACTAGCATTTTAATAACATTAAGTATTTCATAATCATTTCATATTACTGTAAATAAATTGTCCGTTGATTGGCTGATTAAACTAAACCAATGTACTGGTAAATATCAAGAATCTTTTTGGCTACTGGTATTTTAATATTTCATATCATCAGTTTTACCTAAATGTAAATATTAAGTCTTACATAGAGATCATGTTCTGTGTCCCCATCCCCAACATACAGAAAGAAGACACCATCTTTGTGTTCTTGTTTTCCCTCATTAAATTTTCCTATACTGGCCATACTTCTCACAGGGGGCCTGAAAATCATTACAGATATTGCCTGTTTATAAAAGGAGATTATCCAAAACAGCAAGATTTTATTTCTTGTATAAGTTTTTTTCTGTCATTGAAAATAAAAGTTTCTTTTATCAATTATTGTCCAAAAAGTGGAGCATGACAGAGGTATGAAATGAAAGAAACACAACTCTTACTGATAAATAATCCTAAAGGAGTTACCACATTTCTGTAGGATCTAGTTTATTTTTTATATTTTTTATCACTACTGTGGTTTTATCAATTTTCTTTGGTATTAATTTTTGTGTATTTTGTAAAACAGATGTTTTGGAGAATACCTAATTTTGCGGGGGAAAAAACATTGCCAATACATGTACAAATGAATATTAACATATTTCTTAAGTCAATGAACGTTTAATTTCGTGGATCTGCTCAACAACGAAATCCTTGAAAAATTGGTGCTCAGCAAATATTGATGAAACCACAGTATATTGTGCGTATCATTTACTTTCAAAATTAAATGTTTTTTGCTACAGTAAACTCACCCACTAGCTTTTTTAACAAACTCCAGTATATCTTCCTCGGATCGTTCACCACGATGTGTATATATCGTGTCTCCATTAATGCTGAATAAAAGCATCAATATTGTTTTTTTGTTACATTTTTAGCTTTTTAAAAAAAAAATTATGTGCACTTTTTTAAAACAAAGACTCCAAATCAAATATGCCATCATATCATTATTATGTCTGTTACAAATTCTATAAAACTTAACATTTGAATTGGATCGTCATCATGGCCTATCTAACAGCAATTTTTACATATGATATGCAATGGTAATTTATTTTTCAATTTTTTGTACATTAAATTTGATTAAATTTCCACTCACAATTTAATGGTAGGAAATCCTGCCACATCGAAGGCTGAGGCTACAGCTGAGAAGCGCGTACAGTCCAGCTTGGCCACATTAACGGGGTGGTTCCTCAGCGTACTGGCTACTTGTTGATAGATTGGTTCTAATTTCTTACAGTGACCACACCATGGGGCATAAAACTAAACAAACATGTAAAAATAGCCCCTGTCATAATTATATAACTCTTCAACTAAATACAATTTAAACTGTCTAACTGTAAACTATAATTTAATAATTACATGTTCAGATACATGGCATCTAATTGTAAATTGATAAATTGCTTACGGTACATATCATTCTCTTAAAAGATTCTTCAAATTCATTATAAATATTCTGAATTATATATACTTTTTTAGTACATGTATTAGACTGTGACATTTGTTATTTTATTTGTCAGGCTGGTATAAAACATGGAAAGGATGCAAATGGACTTACCTCAACTAACCACATTCCCTCATTCCTTTTCTCTAAAAAGCTGGAAAGTAATCAGATTCAGTCACTTATACTATTTTAACACAAATATTACATACATATACACTATCTTCATATATTCAAAGATAATTTAATTTTCATCTTACATGTAAATTTCAAACAAGTTTTTAAACAATCACTATAGCTGTTTTTATAGAATGACATGTTGCAGAAAATTAAAGATATATTAATATATATATATATTAATTAGGACAGATAACTTTTACATTCTATGTTATTTGATTATTTAGTGGCCATTTGTATTTTTAAAAAAATCTTATTATTTAGTTACCTTTGATCAAGTTCAATTACATGTGACTTTATGGATCCGATAAGTAGGCCTAGAAAAAAGAAAAATATGTTTACATTGATACATAATAATCTGCCATTTGTTTAACAGGTAGGGGTGTTTATAATTAATTTCCCCTACTGAAACTTCTTTGATTTTGAACATGTTTCTGAAATGATAATACAAAAAAATCAGGAGACCAAAACATGAGTTACGGTAATTATTCCAATTTCATTTAGGCCTTACATCTTTTTTTTCTTTGGCTAGGGGGTAAACAAACAGGTACACATTTTGACTACTGTGTAATGACTTTGACTATGGATTAGAAGCCTGAGTAGCTCAGTTGTAGAGCACCTGACCAGTGGTGCAGCAGTCCCAGGTTCGATTCCCGTCCAGCCATACACTTTCTGCTTTCCTGATACACAATTTAATAGGTTGAACACCCCTGCTTGTGTCTTTGAAGGCAAAGGAGAGAGATAAGGAGAGAGGGACATAATGGTTTAGACTGTGGTCCTTATTGGTTTGGAGAATGTCAGACACCTCTGCCCAATGACACCTTGACCCACTGACATCTTGGCCAATACTTGATATCGCAATTACTCAACTTAGTGGAACTCTTTCGCGATGGAGGTAGTAAACGTCTTTTGGGTGGGGACAAATGTGCTGTTGAATACAATGCAAGATCGGTCATTGTAGAGTTTATAAGGATATATGAGTAAAAAATCCTGGTGGAATACCTTGCTTAAAAATTGCTGAACCAGCCTAATTAATTTTTCAGACAAGCTTATCCTAAAATGTTACATTTTTAACGATATTTTTAACTAAGCAGACTTTTCTCATAAAATTTTCATTGAAAATCGTCACATTTTAAAGCTGATAAAATATTCTAAACTTTCCTTAGTTGACAATATACTATTTGGAGTCCAATTCTTGGCAATACATTGTACTTTCGGCATTAAATTGATCGAATCATTTGATTGTTACTACTGTAAACAATGTCATGTGTCCCCAAAATCTAGAGCTTTCTCAGACTCTCCCGCAAAAGAGCGGAAGTAAGTTAGATAACTGCGAGGTACTCGCGATATTACGTATTACAGACAGGCCCAAGATTTAAGACAGGTTGGCCAGTCTATAAGACACCTCGGCCCAAGCAAAAGTTCATTGTGAAATGTGTTATAATTTCAATTTCATAATTTGCGACTTAAATAAAATATTTATTGAGTATTATAAAGCAGACAAATAATTCATTATTTTTTTAATTAAAAAAATCTCAATGAGTATATTGAATATGATCAAGGAATCAAAGTGCTAGTTCATAAACAATCAAAATAATACGGCACATCCTTTTGATTATCAAGTGTGTGTCATATAATAATTTAGAGGTTAATTATGAATAGGCTTAATACGCTATATCGCGACTACCAATGAGAACCTCGCAGTTATCTAACTTACTACCGCTCTTTTGCGGGGGAGTCGAGAAAAGTCTAATTTCTGGGAGCAAATGACATTGTAGTGACAATCGAATGATTCGAACAATTTAATGCCGAAATCACGATGTTTTGCCAGATATTGAACTCCAAATAGTAGATTGTCAAATAAGGAAAGTTTAGAATATTTTATCTGCTTAAAAATGTGACGATTTTCAATGAAAATTTAACGAGAAGAGTCCGCTTAATCAAAAATGTCGTTAAAAATGTGACAATTTAGGATTGGCTCCTCTCAAAAATATATTAGGCTGGTTCAGCGATTGTTTAGCGAGGTATTCCACCAGGATTTTTTACTTATCTGTCCTTATAAATGCTACAATGATCGATCTTGCATTGTATTGAATAGCACATTGCCCCCACCCAACAGTACATTCCTACGAAAGAGTTCCGCTAAGTTTAGTAATCGCGATACCAAGTATTGTGAGACAGTACATTTACATCCATTGAATATTGTCAGAGAAACAATGAAATAATACAATAACATACAATCTTTATAAATACATTTACAAATTTGTATGAATTTATGAAAGAATTGCTTCTATGTAGAAATTTAGTATTCATTAATTCTAAGCAAATATTTTAGGGCTGAGGTGTCAAATGCCCAGGTGTCTGTATACCGGGTTGGATACCAATTTTGAAAAATGTTGATGGTAGTACATCAAACAAAAATAACTATATAGATATCCATGGTCTGTATAGCCCAAGGTTCTGCAAGAGCTTCAAAAATTAAATAGCTTTATTAAGCAATCACAAATAAGCAACTTTTCCCTTTTAAGTTTTTCAATAAGGGACGTTAAAAAATCACACACAAATCAATGCATGCTGGCTTGTTTCAGTTATGAGATTCGAGGAAATTCTGACTACCAATGGAAATAATAAGGACCCTTGCAAAAACAAAATATTGGACATTTAATAATACTTTTGACATTTCGATATGAACAATACATGATTTTATAATACATAAATAAACACAATCTGAAACAAACCTAAAATTAAGGCAGATTGTACGGTTTTCATCTCTCAGCATCCCACTTCAGCCACGAACTATCTAATTTTCGATAGAGTCGAAATTATAAAATTTAAAATATCATAGACAATGAATAAAATTCCGGAATATTGGCATCTTCGCTAGCCAAGGGTTTCTGATACGCTTCTCTCCTTGATGAGGAGAGTAGCGTATCAGAAACCCTTGGCTAGCGAAGATGGAATATTGGAAGACAAAAGATTGTAAATTAATAGAGACCTAAAGGCACTCCCGTCTCCGATCCTCAGGTTCTGGAAATCAGGCATTGATTATGCTCACAAAAATGTCTCTGAATAACGTGTTTTTACCCTCGATTATTCCTCAAACCTCATCTGTAAAGCTATTCATAATTTACGGAAAATTAGAAAATCTCAAATAAATTTTCAGGAAATGCGAATAAAAACACATACAGTACTATGCATTTTCAAATTTGAACATATTTTAGAAATAAATATCACATGTATCCACTATCCAGGCTCATGAAGAATTTGCACAATTTTCATACATATATATATAAAATTTTGCCATAAGGTACCTAACTCAATTTCAGGCACTCCCGGTTCAAGCTCGTATTTTGTGTTAATATATTAATTGACCTACTTTTAAAATGACATCCTTTGCTTTGGGAAACTTTTTTCAGTCAATTAAATCGGTTCAGAGGTCCCTGGTCGACCTCTTTATTTGTTCTTCGAAAATTACCTCGATACAAAATAAGACAGTGGATGGGATACGTCAATTTTCAGTTGAAGATATCGATATAGGATAAAACCAGAGACTTCCGAGTATTCCATTCCGAAGCAAGTCTGTAACTGTCCATTCCTAGTTGAATCATCCATGCAAGTTTGGTCTAGGTAGGCCTTATAAATAGTCACTTGGGAATGGACCTGCTACAAAAACTTTAAGCAGGTCACTCATCTGGAAAATGTAGATCAGATCCAGCATCCGAAGCAAGTCTGGTAGAACCCATCCCAACATGCATTATCAATGCAAATTTGGTCTAGGTAGGTCTTATATAGTTACTTGGGAATGGACCTGCTCAAAAAACTTTAACCTGGTCACTCATCAGGAAAATGTAGATCAGATCGAGCATCTGAAGCAATCTGGTAGTGTTCATCCCTAGATGCATCATTCATGCACGTTTGGTCTAGATGGGGCTTATACTTAGCTAAATGCCGTTTGGAAATGACATTACTGACTCAGCAGATAATAGGATCGCAGAAGCAGGGATCAAGACAAGGACAGGAAGTAAGTGGTTAGCAAAAACATCAGTGAATCAAGCAGAGAGTATGCTATACTTACGAGACATTATTGGAAACACAAGCACTGGGCGACAGGACGTGGGAATGTCACACTTCCAGCAGTGGTCAAAAGCAACGGAGAAGCGCACCATGGTTCAGGCTGATGTACGGCATGCTGAAGAAGATCAACGGAAAGAAAATCAACAGAACTTGAAAAACAGGGGGCCTGGATCAAGTGGGACTTACCGGAGCGGGAATTAACCTGGGCAGAACTGTGGAGAAAAGAATCAGTTTAGAATCTCGTTCAGCTGAAATCAGTGCATGGCACACTCCAATCTTCTGTAAACTTGCAAAAGGCGGGGCTAAGCAAAGACCCTATAGCTGCAAGCTGTGTGGAAAGAGAGGGACAATGGCGCATATTCTATCAGGATGCGTTGACCCAGGGAAGATATAGATGGGTACATGACATGTCCTGCGGGAGTTGGCTGATGTGCTGGAGGTAGAAAGAAGAAGGAAACGACCAGCAGACAAGAAACAGAGACAGATACAGTTTGTGAGACAGGGTGATGCAAGGGCTGGCACAAGAGCGGCAAAGCGGACAGCACTGTTGGATAGAGGCCATGACTGAGAGCTCAGAGAGAATCGATCTAGACCGGAAGTTAGTTTTCCCTAACATCGTGGAAACCAACCTAAGACCAGACGCAGTTTTAGTGTCCCAGCAGTCGAAGACGTTGGTCGCAATAGAGCTGACTGTGGAATGGGAAGAAAATTTTCGGGAGGCACATGAGAGGAAGAGCCTTAAGTATGCAGACCTCATGGCAGACTACAGGGATAGAGGCTGGAGTGTCTGGCTGTTTCCAAAAGAGGTTTTCCTGCACAATCAGTGTGGAAGCTGCTTACACGATCAGTTGTATCAGGAAGAGCTTGCAAGACAGCAACAAGGAGACTGGGAGAAGCAGCAGAAAAGTTATCTTGCTGGATATGGCACCACCGAGATGATCTGTGCCGGAAGTCGGGTTCCATCGAGTAGTGGATAAGCCAGCTCTGCAGACCCACCAACTGGAGTATGTCATGGTTAAGGGTCGAAACATACAGTGAAGGTTGGAGACCATCTGACGACGATCGGAACCGCCAGACGAGCACTAGGCTTAGGGGGCAGAAGTTACAGGTAGCGACGGGCATGCTTTAAAGTGCCAAGTATAGACAGTTAACAGAAAACCATCTTCTGTAAATGAATACTATTAATCTGGAAAACCAGTGACTGCCAGGAAAGACAGAATGGAGACTGGGGAATACCGGTGACAAAGGAGAGACAAGTGACTGCCAGGAATAGTCTGGATACAGATACCAGGGGACTGCTTCCGTTTGTACAGTCCCTGTGAGTGGACATCGAAATTAGCTACGACGGAACAAAATGATCATCCCCACTGAGAGAAGGATGGTGCAACTAATATTAGATGGAGGAAAGGCTGACACCAGATGTACATGTGGTAAAGTCTGCAAGAACATCCGAGGACTGAAGATGCACCAACAAGGAGTCGATGTGGTAGTGTGACAACCCAGACACAGCACACAGAACTAACTGGTATGACGCAGAAGGATCCTGGCCAGGACACAATCCACAGAGCTAGGAACCTCTCCGTGTCTGAATCATCCCGGAACAGCAGCAACGACCTGATGGAGCAACTCGGTCTTCGAAATAGCCAGAGCCAGCAGACACAAAGAAACGACAAGGAAAAGAGGCCAAGGATATCTTGGCCGAGAGGAGATGATGAAGCCGTGCGGAGTGGCTTTGATGAAGATGTTAGCATGATCCTTGAGTCAACAATGCAATGGAATGTAGAGAGGAAGATAGAGGTACATACCAACATGGTGTACAACATTGGGAAAGAGCGGTTTCCAAATGTGGAGGTGAAAATGTTCATGTCAGTGCTAGCCAAGCGAATATCAGAGTACATGGTAGAGAACAGATACATCGATCCATCTATTCAGAGTGCAGGCGTACCTGGATGTTCTGGATGCGTAAACACAAGTATCATAAGTCAACTCACCAAAGAGGCCAAACACAACAAGGAAAAATTTGCAGTAATGTGGTTAGACCTACCCAACGCTTATGGATCTGTGCCCCACAAGCTGAATAAGTCGGTAATGGGGCTGTACCATATACCAGAGAAGGTTCAGGAGATTGTCAAGAGCTACTTCAAAGGGATGCGAATCCGGGTCACTGTCGATGACTACACCACATCCTGGCAAAGAGTAGAAAAAGGGATAGTCACAAAATGTACAATCTCTCCTATCCTGTTCGTAATAGGTATGGGTATGGTGACCAGGACTGCAGAAAGAGAAACAGGAGGGCCAAGGATGGACTCGGGGATTTATCAGCCACCAATCAGAAGCTTAATGGATTATCTCACTTTGACAACAACAAACCATACACAGGCGAGATGAGTCCTATCAGCATTGGAAGATAGCATTTCCTGGGCATGCATGAAGTTCATGCCAAAGAAATTCAGATGTTTCTTGTTAAGGAATGCAAATCAACAGGCAAGTCAAGATGCAAATTCAAGGAGAGGAGGTTCCATCAATAGTAGGAAACCCGATTAAGTGTTTGATGAAGTGGTCTAATGAATCCCTCACAGACAAAGATAGCATCGAGGACACAAAGAAAAAGCTCCTTGCTTGGTTGAAAAGGGTTGATGAAAGCGGAATACAAAATATAAGGCATGGATCTACGCAGGGGTGATAAGGAAGCATTCAGAAAATTCTAACTTGACTAAATCAGTGATACATTATGACGTCATAGTAGGGGAGAAGACGTCAATTTTAGAACACAAGGTTTCGTGGTATTGGTATTTAGAGATGTCATTTAACTCCAGGAAATGAATAGAAAGATGTAAACATTAACAAAAATGAAATGTTTTTAATTTGTTAAGCTGGATCTGTCATTTAGATTAAAATCTTCGGTATTATTTTTGGCATGACAGAGGAAATAAAAAAAATACTGAACAAAGGTAAGCTGGATATTTCAAAAGATAAGATTTGTACAGATCGAAAGCTTGCCATCTAAAATACTTGGAAGGTGCTGCTAGAATCCGGAGGTAAATTGGCTTTCACTACAAATCTCAGGTTAAATTCAAAACATCAGGTGAGGTTTCGTGCGAAAGTGTGGAATAATTATTTTTATTGAGCGGATAATGGGATTCTAGCAGCACTATTTAGGCATAAGAGATATTTTTCAACTATATTATTTACTCAAAGAAGTTGTTAAACCCTGGGGTATTGTTGTTCTGTTAGCTTTTTTTTAATTAGGGAACAAATCGCTATTAGTAGAAGTCACGTGATGGTGGTGCAGGTCTTTACCTGAGACACTCCACAGTAGTTAATCATAGTTTATATTTTATCAGAGGCTTTGGTAGATTATCAAACTAAATTTTCTAGAAAAAGTCTGATTTTCCAGAGAAATGATATGAATGCTTTCTTTAACATACCTGCGTAAGAAATTGGGATCTTACCTGATTGCTCCTCATATATGAAATTGCAACTACAACAGTCGAAGCCATGGAAAGGAATTTTAGTGGTTATCTGAGGAGATGGCTAGGAGTTCCACCATAATTTACATATATAGGACTCTACAGAAACTCAGCCCAATTACGCATACCAGTTTCCTCTGTAGTACTGGAAGAATTCAAGGTAGCAAAATGCCGCTTGGTAATGACGATACGTGACTCACGTGATAACAGGGTCACAGAAGCAGGGATCCAGACAAGGACAGGAAGAAAGTGGTCAGCAAAAAACATCAGTGGATCAAGCAGAGAGTATACTATACTTACGAGACATCATTGGAAACACAAGCAATGGGCGACAGGGCATGGGAATGGCACACTTCCAGCAGTGGGCAAAATCATCAGCATCAGAAAAGCACACCATAGTTCAGGCTGAAGTACGGCGCACTAAAGAATATCAAGGGAAAGCAAAATCAGTAGAACTTGAAAAAGCAGGGGGTCTGAATGAAGCGGGAATTAACCTGGGCAGAACTATGGAGGAAAGACCACTAGAATGTCGTTCCTGATGAGGACAGTGTATGAAAACTTCCATCTCCTATAAACTTGCAAAAGTGGGGGCTAATCGAAGACCCTAGCTGCAAGCTGTGTGGAAAGAGAGGGACATATTCTTTCAGGATGCCAAATTGCGCTGACCAGGGAAGATAAAGATGGCTATATGACAAAGTCCCGCGGGTGTTGGCTGATGTGCTGGAGGTGGAAAGAAGAAGGAAACGACCAGCAGACAAGAAACAGAGACAAATACAGTTTGTGAGACAAGGTGATGCAAGGGCTGGCACAAGAGCGGCAAGGCGGACATGATCAGTGTTGGATAGAGGCCATGACTGGGAGCTCAGAGTGGATATAGACAGGAAGTTAGTTTTCTCTAACATTGTGTAAACCAACCTAAGACCAGACGCAGTGTACCAGCATTTGAAGACGTTGGTCGCAATAGAGCTGACTGTCGCCATGGGAAGAAAATTGTGGGGAGGCACATGAGAGGAAGAGCCTTAAGTATACCGACCTTATGGTAGACTGCAGGGATAGGGGATAGGGTGTCTGGCTTTTGCCAGTAGAGTTCGGCTGTAGAGGTTTCCCAGCGCAATCAATGTGGAAGAGCTAGCAAGTTAGCAGCAAGGAGACTGGGAAAATCAGTAGAAGAGTCATCCTTCTAGATATGGCACCGCCGAGATGATCTGTGATGTAAGTCGGGATCCATCGAGTAGTGGATTGGCCACCACTGCGGACCCACCAACTGGAGGATGTCATGGTTAAGGGTCGAAACATCCAGTGAAGGTTGGAGACCATCTTAACACGATCGGAACCGCCAGACTAGCATCAGAGGGCGGAATTTACAGATAGCGACAGGCATGCTTAAGAGTGCCATCTTCTGTAAGTGAATACTTGGGAATGGATCTGCACCTAAAATTTTAACCGGGACGCCGACGCCGGGGGTACAGCATAAGCTTATCTCGTCTTCGTCGAGGTGAACTAAAAGTATCAATAAATATAGAAAGAGATTTCACCGAAACTTATACAAGAAAAGAAGATGTATCTTGGTCTTCCATTCAAACATACACCAAGATTCTTCAAACGCAGATCCAGCACCGGTGCACCAGGCGTAAACCCTACCCCCGTTTTGATTTTTTTTTTTTTTTGTATTTTCTTAAAATCAAGGGAAATCCATCTTATTTGTTAGAAAACCTCAGTTTCCCCCCCCCCCCCGTACCCCACCAAAGCTTTGCCCTGGCCCTGCTTGGGCTTCGATGCAGCTTTAGTCATATCCCACATCTAAATTGATGTACCCCATCTTTTTGGTTTTTTTATCTCCTTATATACCAGATTTGACACCCCCACCGTTACCGATTTTTGATCTCCCTATATACTTGTTTTTGACCCCGCCCCATACCGGTTTTTCGAACCATCGGTTTTTGATCTACCCCATAACCGTTTTTTTATCTCCCTGTATACCAATAATTGATCTCTCTATATTCCTGTATTTTATCTCCCATTTTACCGGTATGTTACGTCTGGTTACCTGGATTATTGTTGATGAGTTAAACTTCCATTTGTATGTCACGTTGACTTTCAGTTGAATGATTTTCAAACTAGAGTGCTTTGTACAATAAAAGGACAACTGAGATAAAAGTAATACCTTTTTTATTAATTTTCTAAAATACAAATAGTTATCGTATTAAACAGAATTTTATTTTTGAAAAAAAAGACACAAAAAGGAATATTTTTCGTTTGAAAAAAATTCAGAAAAGATAAATATCACATTTTTAGGTAAATCCACCGGTTTATAATTAAACCAGGCCTTATCACAGAAAAAAAAGAGATCACAGAAAAAAGAGGTAAGTCACTTTGAGAACTCTCTTGCTCCACAAGCAATAGGCAATCCTCGGCTGGCTCCGCTACGCTCCATTCAAACCTCTGATGTGATAGGTGGAATAATACGCATCAAGTCAATAAATTTTTATGCAGGAAACTGCCTCGTCACTTATTTCAAATTTCGCTCTGCATAAAGTTTTTCGTAAAGGTTTTTTAACTTGCCTAATTCTTCATTTTATATTGCTTTCATTGACAACCATATGTTACTAGTCTTTGAAAGCAAAATGATAGTGTTGGGCGTCATGCGCGGATCTAGAGGGGGGTGGGGGGGGGGTCAGGACCCCCTCCTGAAATTTACCAGGTTAAAACATAGGTAATCAGAGATTACAGAGCTCACCTCAACGAATGTTGTCTTTAAGTAAGGCAAAGTCACACAATTACCCAACAAAAAAGTGTACATCCAAAAATGCAAAATTTATGCAATTTTGATCTGATGTTTTGGAATAGACCTATATAAAAACTTCAAGCTAGTTCTTCATCATGAAAATGTATCTAAAATCCAGTATCTGAAGCAAGTTTAAGAGTTTTCATCCCTTGATGCATCATTTGGGCAAGTTTGGTTTATTTAAGCCTTATAGTTTCTTAGTGATAGACCTGCACCCATAACTTTTACCTGGTCCATTTTCTGGAAAATGTATATCGAATTCAGCATCCGTAGCAAGTCCATTAGTATGCATCCTAAGATGTATCATCCATGCGAGTTTGCACAACATAGGGCTAATAGTTACTTAGAAATGAAACCTGCAAAAAAATTCACCTCTTCACTCATCCAGAAAATTTTTTTAGGTCAGATTCAGCATCTGAAGCCAGCCTAGTAGAATGCAACAACCTTAGATGTATCATCCATGCAAGTTTAGTCAACATAGGACTTATAGTTCCTTGGAAATGAGACCCACACCAAAAACATTAACCTGTTCACTCAACCGGAAAATTTAGGTCAGATTCAGCATCCGAAGCAAGTCTCCTAGTGTTCATCCATAGATGTATCATCAATGCAAGTTTGGTCAACAGAGGACTTCTAGTTACTTGGAAATGAGACATGCACCAAAAACATTAACCGGAAAATGTAGGTCAGATTCAGCATCCAAAGCAAGTCTGGTAGTGTACATCCTTAGATGTACCATCCATGCAAGTTTGGTCAACATAGGGCTTATAGTTCCTTGGAAATGAGACCTACACCAAAAACTGCACCAAAAATGTTAACCTGCTCCAAAAACATTTACCTGATCATTCCTTTGCTGAAATTGCAGCATCAGAAACATTAACTTGTACAATGAAACACATTAGATGCATCTTCCATGCATGTCTAATCAATATAGGACATAGAAGTACTTAAAAAGAAAACTGCTCCAAAAAACACCTTAACCTGGGAAAATGTACGGTCAGGGTATTCAGCATCCAAACTTTGTTGAGGTGAGCTAAAAATGTATATACTAAAAGAAGAAAAAAGTTACCATGGACCCCCCTTGAAAACGTTTGGTAAACGCGAATATGTGTGAAATGGGTATGAAAAGAGAAAGATTTGAGGCAATAGAAGTCACTAAACGCGAATATGTGTGAAATGGGTATGAAAAGAGAAAGATTTGTGGCAAAAGAATCATTCCCCCCCCCCCCCCCCCCACGAAATAGGTTTTTGACGTTTGGGCGAGTTTAGGTTTTTTTTTATGCTTGTCAAGAAATTTCTTGGATTGGATTTTTTTTTCCATGCATGTCTGGAAAAAAATATAGGCGCCTGCATACAAAGTACTCAGATTTCAAAAGAAACATTTGAATGAAATTCAAATAAAATCACATGACTCAAAGATGGTAGATCACCTTTGACGTTTGAGGTTAGTGTGCGAGATACGAGCCACCCGAGGATCTCCGAGTAATCATAAACCAAAGTGTTGATACATGTACTTTTTTAATTGATGCGAACTCGATAAATTCGATAATACGAGAAAGGGCTTCAAATGATTTGTATATGTTCATAACTTTGATATAAAATTAAGACAAATACGGTATCTCATTTTTAGGAGACAGTGTCAAGTATATAAAAAATATTCATGCTAATGAGAAAATAAGTTATGATGTAAAATCGTCTAAATAGACTCTGTCACTGAGTCATTGTTTGATGACTAGAAAAGGACATGTGCATCGTCGATGTTCGTTTTTATAACTGTTAATAAAAACATATTGTATCCGTAACCAAGACATTGTGTTACTAGTTTCTCGCTTTACTTCTTTCTAGTAAGTTGTTTGATTATTGTTCCTGTCAATTCTTCCATATCTACAGGATCCCCGGGGTTACTTTGCAGCCTACAAACAGAACGCACACTGTACATTGTACATGTCTGATTAATTTATTTTAAAAGAGAGAGAGAAGGAGTGAGAGACATTAATATACCTTGCTAGTTTCTTTTCCACCTGGATGGCCACTACCTTTGCAATTGTTTCCTCAGTGAGTGCTGATTCTTTAGCATCTTCACTTCTTTTCTTCATGTACAGATAAACCATCTCTCTCTCTAGGCTAAAGTACAGGTCCATCAGTTTAAGGCTAGTCATCACTATTTTTTTTGTAATAAAATAAAGGTTCTTAATAAAGAATTATTCAGAATGTAAATAGTACTGGTGAAAAATTTATATCACACAACAGGTTTTAAACATGCATTAAATATTTACCATAGAATGCCAGAAAATTAATTAACTTCATCATAATAAAGCCTGTTATTAAGGTTGATTGGAAGATATTTTACAAACTCTTTAAAACTAAATGATATTTTGTAATTTAAAACCGAAGGCGAAATATTTCAGTAATAGTTCTTACGAACTTACGCTCTTTATCATGATCCCTAACGGTATTGCACTGCTTGCATTTTTTATATATCCCCTTAAAAACATAGAAAATAAACACAGGAACACCGAGTGGCATTGGTATGATTGGATACCGTCGGAACTCTCGCACCAAAGCGTATCTTTCGTAATTCCACTTATTGTCCCTTTTTTCCTGAATTCTTTGATAAGTATCGCTGAAAGATCAAAAGAACAAACTATGTTATCGTCTTCTTATTAGGTCGACTCGGACATGTTAATAGTTATCCCATCTGTCATGATCATTTCTCCATAGTAAATCTCGCAAAATATCAAACACAATATTTTCTTTATGAACATGCTCCCATGTTATATAGCATTGTTCATTAATTATCAAAAAAGCATGGCTGGTTTTTAATTTTTCAGAGATTTTACAAAAGTTTCATATCTGGAACTGCAATGCATGTCCATGGATATATGCGCACTTACGTAAACATAGCTATAAGAATATTAAGTAGCATAACATTGGCGAATATCAAGTAGATCCCCATCATAATCAGACCAATGATTCTTCGGTGTTTTACGGCACATCTTGGTAGAGTCCCTGCATTGTACACCGTTGCGTTAAAGGAACAGTCAGGTTCTTCCGCTGTAAATATAAATAGCATTAAAATAAGTCATATAAATGCGGTATTTTTCGTATTCAAATTGGGAAACTAAAAAAAAAAAATTAAAGAAAGGCAATCAAAGATTACCTCGAAAAAATGTTACTAAGAAATAAGGCAATAAGTGTGCATCCCTAGAACAATAGACATGCAAGATTCGTAGATAGTTTTACTAAGAAATAGACCTGCTTTAAAAACCTGTTCACCAATCGACAAAAAATGTTGGTCAAAAGCAAGTCTTAAAGTATCCTTTCTCAGATACATTATCCATGCAAGTTTCCTTTGAATTATAGAGCTACTCAAAAAATTACTGTGGTCACATATCTGAAAAATATAGGTCAGATTCAGCATCCGAAGCAAGTCTTATAGTGTCCATCACACGATAAATCATAATCTGACTAGAAAAAGCTAAAATTCACTCATCTGGAATAAAAAGGGACATATCCAGCTTCCGAGGCAAGTTGGTGAATGTCCATCCATATACGCATCATCCATGTAAGTTTGATCCAGGAAGAGCTTTCAGAAGCTTGGAAATGAACCTTCTCTAAAAACTTCAACTCAGTCACATATTGTGAAAATGTAGGACAGATCCAGCATCCTAAGCAAATCTGGTAGTGTCCGTCCCTAGATGCAACATCCATGCAAGTTTGGTCCAGGTTTGTTACTTGGGAATGGATACGTCAACACAGGGGGTATAACATCACCGCATCATCAGGTGATCTAAAAATCTAACCTTACATTCGTTTTTTTTATTTACATGTGAATTAGTGAGTTGTGTCAAATAACATACCTTCAATATCTTCTAGAAGCAATTCTCCGTAGAGATTCCAGTATCCGAGACGCATAACATTAAAAACGAGATCAAAACTTAGTTCTGACCGTGGATACATAATGGAGTATGCTGCCACGGCATATGATATGACAAATAACATCAGTATAATAACAAAGTAGAGCAGGTCCTTGGCCTACAATAATAAAATGGAATAGTTGAGGATAGGATTCAATCTTTTAGATGCTCTTTTAGCATTTATGGATAATTCTCACATACTTCAATTTCGCAGAAAATTTGGTAAACTTATTTGTATCAACATATATTATTACCATGGAAGCAATCATCCAAACTTTAGGTCCTAACTCCTCAAGTGCAGAGAATGTCTTCAAAATGCGCATGAAAAATGCTATAAGACTAATTGCAAGGAAAACACGTCCCACTTCCATAGTCTCATAGTATCCAAGCACATCCAAAATTGCACCAATGGTGAAGAAGCAAAGAATTGTCAAATCGAAGTAGTTCCACTTGTCTTGAAAGTAGATTTGTACCAAATACGGTCGCTCTGAGATGTATTTTTCACCCAGTTGTTTCTTGAAGTCCGCCAGCCCATACACAAGCTGAATACATAAAAACAGAGTAAATATTCATTGTGAGGAAATGTTCAGGGTAGTACAGCCATGTTATTCATATATGGAAGAGAACAAACCTCTCGAACTTCATCCAGCATCAAACTGAAGACCCAGCAGTACATCAGAATTTCGACCCATGTTACAGTATCCCCAAAACCAGTCAGAAGAGAATAGCTAAAGAACGCCAGGAATATCATGTAGGATGCCTGAAAGAGAATGCTTTATTGCTTATAGTGTACATGCATGAAATATATGATGATAACGAACGGTATTCAAGCTGAAAATCCATTAATTGGCATTAAACAATACAAAATTGGACCATAGAAAACACGGACTCCTAAACATCAGAGGTGGGATAATATACCGTGGAGGAGTATGCATCCCCCGCCGACCGGTCACACCCGCCATGTGCTTATTGTTATGATTAGGAAATAACGGTAAAATTTATCGACAATTCAGTGGTATATAATGGCCTAACAATAGGTATAAAAACATTAGTCAGCATTTGACTCAATGATAATTTTAATTGCTAATAAAGTCATTGTATCGACCATATAGCTAACGAAAAATGATAACTTTAAACGAGACTGCTGTTGTACTTGTTTGTTAATAACTTTCCTCGTTTTAAAAATTGCTCATAAATAGACCATGCTTTTGCGTATCAAATTAAATAAGAGATATAAACACCGTTTGCAAATAATAAAGCTTGGCTGTTATATCACCAGTACAATTTCACGTAACGTCTTTTTCTTGTAAAATACTAGTATCCAAATAAGAAACAAATGTGTCAGAGTCTGTGATATCTTTATTTTCCGTTTACTGATATACATATAATATCATAGTTTCTACGAGACTTACCATTGTGTGAGAAAATCGCATAATCGGGGCAGTATAAAAATTATAAATACGTTTCCATACTCTGGTCATACAATTGGCATCATCCTATGTAGGAGAAAGAATAAATGTGCATTTTATAATCGATATTAGTGAAAAATTATCGCAGGGATGCAAAACTAGTTTGATATATTACCATTAAATGCATATACTGTAGACGTACTTTTTTCCACGGGGTCATAATTCCACGGAATCTCAATTTCTGTTTAATCCGCGGGTAGAAAATTACGCGGATTTATTCACTATATGCCATACATTTATATTAAGTACGCTAGGACATATTTCCGCGGAAAATTTGTGTCCGCCTACACAGCGTAAATTAATACCACGCGGAAAAAAGTACTTCTACAGTATATATTTCAATTTGTTTCAAGCATCAAGCAGGATATATTAATTTTATATGCACAAATTCAGATTTCTCATAATGAATAATTCATCACCAACCTTTTTCACAGAGTTTGACTTTGCAAATTTGAGTACAAAAGGAAACAGACCAAGAAAGAACACCGATATAGTCAACTGAAATAAAGTATGGTATAACATCAAAATTTAATTTGTCCCCTACGTTAAAAACAATGTACAGAACATTTCCTTCAAGCATTAATTGAAATTTTGTTGATCACCTGTAAAGCACTGTTGTCCGGTGAGATTTGTTTATACCAGACTCTGTTAATAGGAATTTTACAGGCTTCATGTGACATAAAGGAATGGACTTTCATTTTGTAAGCTATTTCTAAACAGGTCAAGTTTCGCCATCGGGGGCGTTTTCTGGTCAACATGCGCTCTGTTTCATCTGGATTATCTTTATAGAACTGAGTAAGGACTCCGCAGGCCAACGATTGGAACTCCCTACGAAGTAATGCAGTTATGTTCATACACAGGAAAACATGGAAAACAAAAAAAAAGCAGACGACCAACCCCCAAAAATAAAACAACATACAGTTCTGATTCAAGGAGTCTGTCTGCCAACAGCTTATTTGCAGACTGACATTTCTTCCTCATGGCTCTATAGATTCCACATGCTATCAATGCCGAGGGTAAGGGCTCCTATTTTAACACAAAAAAAATTTTCAGATGTAAATGTTTTTTTAACATTTCTATCATAAAAAAATGAATTTATAGACACACTGTATAATTACATAATTTTTTCATTCGACTTCTAATCACTTTATGCAAATAATATTTAAATTTCAATTTTCCTTCAACCTCTTAGCACTTCATGCAAATGATAAATAAATTTCTCTTATAAAGATCCCATATACCTTGCAGTGTTGCCAGAAAAATTTGGCTAGGTCTTGGAGATTCATCATCAGTATGGACCACACAAGGAGATAGAAGTAAGGATCAGACTGACTATCCGAAGATTCCATATGTTTCAACGTATCAATAAGTCCTTCATTGGTGAAGGTCATAGCTCTTACAGGATCTGTAAAATTTAAAATATACACAAATGATTCTTCTAAAGGAAAAACATTAATAAACTTTCTTTTATCATGTATTTGAGATGTGTGTGCTGAGGAAGAAGTTTGGAAATGTAACTTCCTGTCCAAGGAACTCAACAGTTCAATGAAAATACATTTCACTTATAAAGGTAATCTGTCTAAATATTTTCTTCTGTATAAGACCCATAAAGGTCAATGTATATTTGCACAATTTTACTTTGTGTCCAGTTTATCTTTAAGAAAGAATCAATGCTATGGCTTTCTGCATAAGTCACAAGACTTTACAATTCATTTGTGTGGTATATATTATTTATGTTTACGTGTTATTATAATTTCCTAGTATCTCGGTTGGCATACACCACGCAGTCTTAAGTTTCGAATTAGTTAAACATCAAAGGTTATTTGATAATGTTAAAATGAAGGTTTCAATATTTAAAATTGATGACGATTAATTGATAATATATTTTTTTTTATTTTAATATAAACACATATAACGTTCAATATTGATACTTGCCTTTTCTATTGCCAAGATCATAACTCATAAAAACATCTATCTGCAGGATTCGGACCACGAACCTCATGACATTCTCCACTGTGGGTTCCACATCCCAACCCAACTTTATAATAGAAATATCATATAAAGAATGACAAACGATTAGAACAATCTAATTCAGATAAGCTGTGTACCCCGCTGAAGAAAAAAGAGCGGAAATACCGAGGTGAGAGGGTCGGTGGGACACTTTAAAAGGGTCAGGTAGGGTCATTATGAGGGATTTATGAAATAAAATTTCATTGCAAAAGATTCGTTTTACATACAAGCAAAATGTATGAATTAATTACCTTGACTTTTGTCCTTCTGATCTTAAAATAAAAACGGGTCTTTCTTAGGTCAACGAAATTTGAGGTATAAAATAAATATTGCATTGCAAGAGCGAAAAGCCTTCTCTAGATATCGACGGAGACGAAATGTGAAAAACATACAGAATTTATGAATTTATGACTTTGGCACGTTGAGTTTTGACCTAAAAATCAAAAAGGGGCCTTCCTTAGACCACAGAAATTTGTTGTAAAAGCTAAAAGGTTTCTCAGTATATCGCGCGGAAACAAAAATGATAAAGACAGAGAGAAAGACAGCCAGATGGACGGACGGATAGACCTATATTAACTTTAAGGTAAAGCAGAACATAGCAATATTAACTTTACCTTATAAAATCATAGTAATAGGTGTTTCAAAAAAAAAAAACTTAATGAAACTTTTTACAGGACAAGTTCTCATTTAACTGCAGAAAACTCTATTTTCATTACCTGTCTCTTGAGTTCCTCTGGAATCTTAAACAAAATAAAAAATAATAATAATTCAATATTAAAGGGTTAGGTTCTCGGGAAAATATGTATTCGATCAAATGATCCAGAAAAAAACTCTTGCTTTATGTTTGCACTATTCAGGACGATCAACTTATGTATTGAACATGATACATTTCTTATTTTGTTGAATAATGCCTTTGAGATTGAAAAAATAAAAATACAGTAAAAATAAGAAAACATGCATTTAACTCACATCGTCCTCCTGAAACAGTTTGTGGTAATTCTCTCTCGTAAATTTGTTGATATCAACACACTCTTTGATTAAAAGTCTTACAAAATCCTTCTTTCCATCTTTCATTGCACGAATCATAAGCTGGTTTTTGAAAGCATCCTAAAATTCAACAGAATTGAACAGCGAATTGATTAGTATTTTTCTACTTTGGCTTGATATCAGTGAAACTTGGTACACAAGTACAACTTTGTAGTAATCATGTTGATGATTACACCGTTAACAAAAAAGAACAGTGCAAAACAAGTATCTTGTAATATTTGTGAAATTGTGAAAGAAGGATCTTAATTCAAATCAGACTTAAAACTGTACTTGAAGGCACATTAGAGTGGAATTCCAGTATTTTTTCTAATTTCAATTATCCTAACAACGCTATTCATTGTCCGCGTGGTGCAGTGATTGAGGCATAAATTTGCTTTGGGTTTGCGGAGTAGGGAGCTGATTCTTGCGTCACATGTTCGAATCCCACTGCAGGACTGAAGACTAATACATCGGATGAGACGTTTTAACCGAAGTTTGTGCCCAAAGTGCACTGTATAGGTCTCAATTTGCAGCCCTTCACCGGAAAGTGGGGACCACTCAATGGGAATGAAAAATTCTCCAAAGGGCATTCAACAGACAAAACAAAACAAACAGCAAGATTCGTAATAATACAAAAAGGATAAATAGAATGATACATCTTTGTGCTGTTTAATTGTTTACCGAGTTTGTTTCTTTAACTGAAATCCATTCAGTGGGAGGGGAGCGACCAAATTTACAGTTTGTATAAATGATTCAAAGTTTTATTACCGTTAAATTAGGTTTGTTTTTGGCAAAAACGTGTTCCTTTGCTTTTTCACTACTGTTAAACGCCATCGTCAATCGCAGTTTCTTCTCATTTGATTCTAAAACAGATTTTGATTTGAGAGGGAAATAGTTTGCTTGTTTGTAAAAATCATCAAAGTGGACTGGTTTTGTTAATATTTTTTTATTTTTCTTTCAACATACACTTGTGTTGAGTTTTTAATGCAATAATAGGTTACTAAATGAACAAGCTGTATAATATTAGAGTAATTTTAACAACATTTTTTTCTGCTAAACCACTGAGCTAATCTTTAAAATGTTTTACTTACCCATAACATCTCGAAGGAGTACTTCTATAAGCACCATATCAAATTCACAGGTTTCATCATTTAGATCCACGAATATCAGGCATTTGTTGTTTTGATGATTTACTATCTCCATCAGCTTGCTGTCCTGCGTTCTGCGTGGTAAAATAAGAGCATACACTATTGAATACTACTGAATACAGTAAAGCGGGTTATTTAACCCGCTAAAATCCTAATCGCTAAAATCTTAGTGTTCATCTGCAAAGAGCTGAATTCCCATTTCCGCTAAAATAAATTACGCCAGAATTATTGGCATAAATTTGAGCAGGCAAAACGCCAAATTTTACACGGCCAAGAAAACCCGCTATATGGTAATTAGACTTCGTCTAGCCTCAATATTCGTAGAATTCGTGGGTAACCCTTAATCATCCTCTTTAAATTAAAAACAAGTCCTTTAAATGGAATTAAAATTCGTAATATTTTATACGATTCGTCTTACCTGATTTGATGTTCTGTGATAGATGCAAGGATATCGGCAAGTCCTCCAGTTCCCTGAAAGAAAACATAAAATACAATCCTTTAAAAGAATGACCGATTACATGTGCAAGAAAAAATTAGACTATGTAAATTCCCAAAGAAAAACACCAGTTAGATATTGCTTTTTTTTCAAAACATTTTACACATTAAGTAGTTATTATGAATGATTTGTCAACTGCTTTTCCGTTATTTCCCGATCATGACAAGGGGCACACGTCGGGTGTGACCAGTCCGCAGGGAATGCTCACTCCTCCATGGCAACCGTTCCTACCTCTGATGTTTTGGAGGCTCATGTTTGTTCTACTCCGACTTTGTATAGTGTAATGGATTTAAAGCTTGAATTCTGTTCGTTATCTCCATGAAAACTTTTAACACACCCTTCTCATTTAAAAACAATGATGTAACTTGAAAACTAACCTTTAAGACTATGACATGTCTGCCGACATCTAAAGATCTTCTAATCATGCTGACAGATTGATATTGGTCCCCTTCCACAACCAAGAGAACGGAAGGAACCTCTACCGAATCGTCCTCCTCTGAAATAGACAAGCAACGAATCTTAATAATAAATATTGCAAACATCTCTGACTTCGGTCAAGGCTCGCATTTTCATTCAAAGGAATTTGATTTATTATTTTCTCTCCTCTTTGCTCTTGCAATATTAAGTCCAAAAAGAAAAAGAAAAGAAGAGAGCGAGAAAGAAAGACCTGATTTGTTTATTTCAAATCTTCCACGTCGAATGTACTCCTCTAGATTTGCTCTGAGTCTGGCAGTGGAGACCATATAGCTGGATCCATTAACATTCTCCACACTTTTCTCGGGCAACAGAAAATGAGTGCAGAACGGGTTAAGATGGTAGTCTCCCGGAGCTGTCGCTGCCTCACGTGTATTGTACTGTGCTGGCCACCTACCAAAACCCTGCCAATTTAATCAAGTTAATAATTACGATGGTTGTTCGACATGGAATGTGTATTGTACCACGGCGCGATGACAATTTGCACGATTTCGTGGGTGATGATACTAATGAATACAAATAGTTATATTCTATTTGATGATTTTTCAATGGTAACACAAGACCTAGGCTCCTCATCGCTTTAAACTTATAGTTATCTGTGTAGAGCCAGGCTTCGGCCATTTTTATTTTTAAAAAATGGTCGTGAAACGGTCCGAGAATATCGAAAACATAAAACTTGGTCATTTAGTAATACAGATTTTTGTTGAATGGGGGGAGTGTACGGTCTGATAAGGTATATTATAAGACAGTTTGTAGGTATATTATAAGACAGTTCAAAAGTGTAGGTAATATTGCCAAAGCTATTGGTATATCGCTATCACAGGTGCATTTCAATGTGAAGCGTATTTTTTAAAATAAGACACATCTCTGCCATATTTATATCGCATTTTTTGACAGATTATCAAACATAGGTAATAAAAGGTTACAGAGCTCACTTCAACGAATGTCTTTAAGTAAGGCAAAGTCACACAATTAACCAAAATTCTAAAAGTGTACGTCGTCCAAAAGTGCAAAATTTGTGCAATTTTGATTTGATAAGGCTTACAGTTACTTTGGAATAGACCGATCCAAAAACTTCAAAATAGTCGCCCATCAAGAAAATGTAATTCAAATCCAGCATCTGAAGCAAGTGTGAGAGTTTTCATCCCTTGATGCATTTGTGCAAGTTTGGTTAATATAGGCCTTATAGTTTCTTGGTCATAGACATGCACCCAAACTTTTACCTGGTCCATTATCTGAAAAATGTATGTCGAATTCAGCCTCCGAAGCAAGTCTTTTGGTGTGCATCCTATTATCCATGCACGTTTGGCCAACAAGAGGCTCAAAGTTACTAAGAAATGGAAACTGCACCAAAACTTAAACCTGTTTACTCATCCGTAAAGGCCCTGTCACACCAATCTGAGTCCACAGGGAGTCATTACGTCGTTGTTAAATTTTTAAAATCGCCGTGGAATCGCAGGGAAATTGCACAAATTTCTGTAAAATTTTCACAATGTGAAGATGTCACGGTGTCCCTACGGCGACCGGCGCGTTTCTACGGCGTTCTCACGGCAATCTATTGCGTCCCCACGGAGATTTCTTCCCGATTGACTGCGCTTCCGAGGAGTTCTCACGGCGTGTTAGGAGTTTTACGGCGTTCTCATTGCGCTAGATGCGTTCACAGTACGTTTCCAATGCGTTCTTCACCCATGGATATATATTCATCAAGAGTGTAAAACATTTTTGCTTAAAGATTCAAGTAACACTTCTATTAATGCCAAGAAATATAATTCTTAATTAAAAATGATCTACATTACTTTATTAGTACTAAATTATTAATAATTTTATAATTAAAGTCCTCCTATTTTCAATTTCAACGTGTTGTTATAATTTCTTTGACTTTGACTTCTTTGAACACACTAAAAAATGTTGCTACAAATATTAAGTTTTTCCATCGCAGTTTCACTGAAACAACAAAAGATGTTCTGGTGTAATTTTCTCTTCCCAATTTACTGTAGAAGTACTTTTTTCCTCGTGGTTTTAATTTACGCTATGTATGCAGTCACAATTATTCCGCGGAAATTTGTCCAAGCGTACTTAACATAAATGTAAGGCATATATTGTCAGACTGACAGTCTTAAGATATCCGCGTAATTTTCTAATTGCGGATTAAACAGAAATTGAAATTCCGCGGAATTATGACCACGTGGAAAAAAGTACGTCTACTGTCCTTTAATGCTCCTAGTGCAACAAATACGTTATAATTATTGCTGATCAAATATGTGGCCATCGCTCTTGTTTTGTGAGCTGGTTGACAACGCTCTAACAACGCCGTAAAAGCGCATTGTGGTCGCCAACGAACGCTGTAGAAACGCCAAGGGATCGCAGCAATCGCAGTGACAACTCCGTGTTGTCGTTGTGTCTTATCGCAGTCAAAAAAATAGCAAGACGATTAATCTCATTACAGGCGCCGTAAAAGCGCGATAGACACAGTGACATCTCCAAGATGTCTCCGTGAGGTCTCCGTGGAAGAGCAGTCTACTATCACTGCGTTCATGCTGCGATCATGTACGTCTTCTCGGCATTCACATGGAGCTTCCACTGCATTGTTGGAGATCTCACCGCGCTGCTACGGTGATCATACTACGTTTCTACTGCGTTCTTATCAGACTGCGATCACATGGCGCGTACTTTGTGCGTGCCCAAAGTGATCACCGTCCCTTGGCGTTCTAGGAGACCCTACGCGACTCTACTGCATTAAATGGAGATCTCGCTGCGTTGCCATGGCGCTATAGGAAACTCTACTGCGCTCATCTTGCATTTTTATGGACGCCGTGCAATCGCCCTGAGGACGCAGTCCCGTTGTGACATGGGTTTGAAATGTAATTCAGATTCAGCATTCGAATCAATTCTGGTAGTATGCATCCTACGATGTGTCACCCATGCAAGTTTGGTCATTAAAGGGCTCATAGTAACTAGGAAATGAAACCGGCACCAAAAAATTTAATCTGGTTACTCATCCGAAAAATGTAGGTCAGATTCACCATTCGAAGCACACTTTGTTGTATGCATCCTTATATGTTTGGTTTGGTCAACATAGGGCTCATAGTTACTTGGAAATGAAATCAGCACCAGAAACATTAACCTGTTCACTCATTGGAAAAATGTAGGTCAGAGTCAGCATCCAAAGCAAATCTAGTAGTGTGCATCCTTAGATGCATCATCCATGCAAATTTGGTCAACATAGGACTTACAATTACTTGGAAATGAGACCTACACCAAAAACTGCACCAAAAATGTTTTTGTGGCTTCTTCCATTGTTACTTAAATATGAAGGTGAGTACATCAAGAGACAAATACCTAAACTGAGTAAAACTGTCATATGACAACATTAAATTTTTCATATAATTAATAACATATACCAATAAAAAGGACAGGCAGATGGACGAAGGTAGTCATTAAACATAACCATGATTATTACCTGACCTTTGATAAATACCGATAAAATTGATAACATACGTTTTTAACAAGTAACGTTCGGTTCATTTTCAGGAATTCCCATGATGCAATTCCTATCACAGTTGGACGCGTATTTACGTGTTCCTTTTCAACAACTTGTCCAATAACCTTTGAAATTTCGGAAGTGGCGCCATCTGTTGTAAACCACACTCCTGAAACAGAGATAATTTTTTCTGAAGGAAGGCCATTTTTAGCTCTACTGGTCAGAGACCAGAAGAGCTTATGCGATAGTAAAGCGTCCGTCGCCCGTCCGTCTGTCTGTCTGTCTATCTGTAAACAATTTTTCAAAATGCTACTCCTCCTACTGTTTTGGTCCGATTTCAATATAACTTGGCACACAGATAGACTACACCAAGATATATAATTCTGTGCATCGGTTTTTGATTTCAATAAACGATGTTGCCGTGGTTACTAAAAATAGAAATTTCTGTGAAATTCCTTCAAAATGCTACTTCTCCTACAGTTTTGGTCCGATTTCAATATAACTTGGCACACAAGTAGATTATACTAAGATACATAATTCTTTACATCGTTTTTTGATTTCGATGAACGGTGTTGCCATGGTTACTAAAAATAGAAATTTCTGTGAAATTCTTTCAAAATGCTACTCCTCCTACAGTTTTGGTCCAATTTCAATATAATATGGCACACAAGTAGATTACACTAAGATATATAATTCTGTGCATCAGCTTTTGATTTCGATGAACGGGTGTTGCCATGGTTACTAAAAATAGAAATTTCTGAGAAATTCTTTCAAAATGCTACTCCTCCTTCAGTTTTGGTCCAATTTCAATATAATTTGGCACACAAGTAGATTACACTAAGATATATAATTCTGTGCATCAGTTTTTGATTTCGATGAACGGGTGTTGCCGTTGTTACTAAAAATAGAAATTTCTGAGAAATTGTTTCAAAATGCTACTCCTCCTTCAGTTTTGGTCCTATTTCCATACAACTTGGCACACAGATAGACTACACGACGATACATAATTCTGAGCATCGGTTTTTGATTTCGATAAACGATGTTTCCGCGGTTACTAAAAATAGACATTTCTGTGAAATTCTTTCAAAATGCTACTCCTCCTACAGTTTTGGTCCGATTTCAATATAACTTGGCAACTTGGCACACAAGTAGACTACACTAAGGTACATAATTCTGTGCATCGGTTCTTATTTTGATGAGTGGCAAGGATCATTTTTCTATTTATTGCTTATTTAAAGTCTCAAGTCCCAACTGCTACTTTTCTCTTCCTTTGTTTTAATTATAAACCAGTAGAGCTACAGTCTCGACAGAGACTTCTGGTTTTCCACTGAAATTGGTTTTCTTCCTTAATATTGACGGTTTGAACAGAAGATTGCGATAAAATTCAGAGGTAGACTCCTGCATAGGACAGAATTAGTTTTTATATATTGATCTATAGCGGAATTAAAGAACTGAAAAATTCATACCTTTTTCTCTTACAATATTTTCTAATGCAGATGTGAAGAATCTAGTCTTTCTAGGGTCGTTCAAAATTTCTAATCCTTCGCCTGTTATAGAAATCAAAAGCCGGGGTCTCTTTAGACCCCATCGTTTCATTAGGAGTGAGGAAAGAACGTTCAATTGGGTTGTGGTGCTGAGGCGAACGTACTAGAAGCAACAAAGCATGTTTAATTACACAACAAGTCAGGGACAAATTAACAATGTAAAGCTTTTTTTATATAAAAAGACAAACCATTTTAATTCAATTGTCATGGTAGGATTTCAGTGAAATGATACTAATGCAAGATTTTTACTTGAGCAACATAATGTTCCAGTCCCCCTTCTGCAAAAACTTCAACGCTTCCATAGGCATCTGTCATAGTATGATCTCCATTTAAAGATGGAAGTTTAGTTTGCATACTGAAAGGTAGACAAGGAACCATTTAGTATAAGATAGCATCATTTGGAGTGTCTCTATTCATCTCAGTTACGTTCTTGCCCATCAGTATACAACCAAGACATTATCAAATCCTTTGAGATATAATTTTGGGTTTGTGATACACATTGGGGTCAAAAATATACTCGAGTTTGCGTTTATTCTGGTGGATTGCTGGGTTACTTTGATTTTCAAGATCTGACCTTGTGTCAAGTAGTATATAAGAACATATAGCAATTTAACATCAATATTCCAAGACTTGTTGCAGTGAATGGATAAATAATAATGGTGAAACTGATATGATTGAATGTTGGAAGTAAAAGAGTGTGGGAATGATGAATGATTCATTGTCTTCTATCCCATGTTGGAAGACATCGTGTAGTTCCTTTTATAAAATGTACATGAAAATGATATTATGTGATACATGTGAGTTTCTTCACATAATATGTAACACTTATGTCATCAGCAACGATCATTCTGCTCAAAAGCCAGAGAGTAAATGTTCAGATCTTTTCATTTTGACTTCTTTAATACGACTTTTAAATGAAGTGTAAAAGCATGAAACACATTAAGGTCATGGACAAGAGCATACCAAAGTTTGAAGCCATTCCAATTGACGATTCGAAGAAAATGGCTCAAAATCAATTTTGTGACAGAAAGGACAAACAAAAACATGACTATGCCATTTGGGAGTTATAATAAGATTTTAATATCGTTATATGAATCATATTTTAGAAAAAGCATCGTACCAAATCTTTTAGAACAGAAATGATTAATAACGTTGAAAAAAACTTAAAACTTACAATGATTTGCGTGGTATTGTAATTTTATTTCGAATCCAATTCTCCATACCCTGAAACATATAAATATATAAGTACATGTATGAGGCAAAAAAATCTTTTAAGAGCGACTCCATTTCCGTATATCTATATGGGAAAAGAACGCAAAGAAGAGTACCCTGTTAATTTCATCCACTCCGGCTGAATCCTCGAAGTAGTTTTCGAGGTTCTGGGGATACCTTTGATGTCCCACGATCCTAACTAGCCATTCTGGCCTGTTTGATATGGAGTTCTCGTCTTGCTCTACAGGTAGAATTCTTTTCCAAAGAGTAGCCGCGAGTTCAATTTCTACAGTTTGTTGATGAAATTCATTTATCAAAATATCAATACATGTATTTTAATGTCAAGAAATGTATTTCAAAGACCCCAGAATCCTTCTGTGTAATATCATATTCTTTATTCTAGTTCTTTTGATATTAGGTATATTTAACTTTTCAGTAAAACCATGGAATTCAGTTTTATAATAATTATAATTAACATTTGAGATAGATAATTAAAACGCATACTAGTATTCAGAAAGAACCTAAATCTGATTCTCCCTTTAAAGAAAGAAAGTCAGCCATGTGTGAAATCACCATGGAGATCCCATTGATTTTGATAGATATTTATAAAAATCATTACTTGGAGTGGTAAATCTGAAATAAGATAACTTACCTTTCCTGCGAGTAGCATCTTCAAAGTAGGATTTGGAGAAACATGCGACAAAGATTCTGCATTCAGCGATAAGGTCAAACGTTTGGTTCTTATCCCAGTCCGATGTAAAATAAACTGTGTAATGTTTGTACTTGGTATGCTTCAATTGTTCCCGACATCTTTCTGCCCAATGTCTGTCTGTCGAGCTTATTAGCACAATTTCTTTCTTTACTGAATGCAAAAGAGCAAACCTTGATATGGATGACTACTACATATAATAAACATAGGTAATCAGAGATTACAGAGCTTACCTCAACGAATGTTGTCTTTCAGTAAGGCAAAGTCACATAATTACCCAACAAAAATTGTACATCCAAAAATGCCAAATTTATGCAATTTTGATCTGATACTTTAAAATAGACCTATTTAAAAACTTCAAACTAGTTCTTCATCACGAAAATGTGATTAAAATCCAGCATCTGAAGCAAGTTTGAGAGTTGTCATCCCTTAATGCATCATTTGGGCAAGTTTGATTTATATAAGCCTTACAGTTTCTTGGTAATAGACCTGCACCCATAACTTTTACCTGGTCCATTATCTGGAAAATGTATGTCGAATTCAGCATCTGGAGCAAGTCCATTAGTGTGCATCCTAAGATGTATCATCCATGCAAGTTTGCACAACATAGGGCTTATAATTACTTAGAAATGAAACCTGCATAAAAATTTAACCTCTTCACTCATCCAGAAAAAAATGTAGGTCAGATTCAGCATCCGAAGCAACTCTGGTAGTATGCATCCTAAGATTTATCATCCATGAAAGTTTAGTCATTATAAGGCTCATTGTAACTTGGAAATGAAACCTGCACCAAAAACTTTTAGCATGTTCACTCATCCGGAAAATGAAGGTCAGATATAGCATCCGAACCAAGTTTGGTAGTATGCATCCAAAGATGTACCATCCATGCAAGTTTGAGCATTATAGGGCTCATAGTATCTTGGAAATGAAACCTCTACCAAAACTTTTACCTGTTCACTCAACCTGAAAATGAAGGTCAGATTCAGCATCCGAAGCAAGACTGGTAATGTGCAACCTTAGATGTATCATCCATGCAAGTTTGGTCAACATAGGGCTTATAGTTACTTGGAAATGAGACCTGCACCAAAAACATTAACCTGTTCACTCAACCGGAAAATGTAGGTCAGATTCAGCATCCGAAGCAAGCCTGGTAATGTATCATCTGTGCAAGTTTGGTCAACATAGGGCTTATAGTTCCTAGGAAATGAGATATACACCAAAAACTGCACCAAAAATGTTAACCTGCTCCAAAAACACAAACTTGGTCATTCCTTTGCTGAAATTGCAGCATCAGAAACTTTGACTGGTACAATGAAACACACTAGAAGTATCTTCCATGCATGTCTAATCAATATAGGACATAGAAGTACTTAAAAAGAAAACTGTTCCAAAAAAACTTAACCCGGGACGCCGACGCCGAGGGTATTAAATAAGCTCCCCCAACTTCGTTGAGGTGAGCTAAAAAGGAATTCCTATCATAATGATTGTACATGCAATGTAATGTTAAGTTTTTTTTTCCGTACATGTCTTCACCATTTCCGATCTTATTTTTTAAGGTCTGACGGCAAGTTTATCTAGTATCATTTCCTGTATGTCTTTTAAAGGGGCATGGACACAGTTTCAGCTAAAATTTCAAAATTTATTTTTCCATTTTTACAAATATTTAACTAGGGTCTTTCTAATGATCATCAAAAATTGCAACGCCAGTTATCCAGATACAAGACAGATTAAGAGCCCCAGACCTTTGTTATATAAACAAGGCTAGTGTCATGTTTTTGTTTACACAGGTTAATATACTAATATATGTTCGTTCAAAGTAGATAATTTCAAATAAAAGTTAATTTTAAATACGATGCGACAGTTACTATTGATTTGCTGAACTTCATTTTGTTATAAATATGATATTTTCTATATGTAAACAAAAAACAAGGCAGGAGCCTTGTTTACATTATGAAGAACCTTAAGTTCTGTATCTTGTTCGTTAATCAACAAATGATGTTCAAATTTTTGCTAATCAAAAATGATGCCTTTGTTCGGAATTGTAAATATTAAAATTGGTTTTAAAAAATCAGTTGAAACTGTGTCCAGGTCCCTTTAATTCACCAAAATTATTTCTAATTATTATCGTTTGATGATTTCTTCACTGGTTTCAAAACATTTACATGTACGAAAAATTGTGATGTCAACAATGCAAGTGAGGCTATGTAGTGCTATACAGGAAATACTGTCCTTTAGAATCTAGCACAAATGTCTGGTAATGTACTTAATTTTATAGTGAGGGAGCTCGTTAAAGTACCGTTATGCTTCAATAACAAATTTATCGGGGAAATTACGTAAAATTACATTTAAATGAGGAAAGTGTTGTAAGATCTTAAATTTTCAAAAAAACTATGTTATCTTATTTTCTTCTGTTCCTTAATTTTAGCTAAAGAGCAAAGGTATTCTGTGACAAAATTTTCAAATCAATGTCAATCAAAAGCAAGTACTTTTGATGCATATAGACTCAAAAAGAAACTAAATGCCCAGTTTTTGCAACTGAACCAGAGAAATCACTGTCGTGTACTGCTTTTTATATACCCAGTATAGAAAGCTATTTTTATCTTTTTAGATATGAGGCAATCCCTTTTTGTGTCGCCTGCGGAGCACAGAGGCACTAAGGGATCACTTAACCCGGCGCCTGTCTGTCCGTCTAGCTGTTTGTCTGTATAGCTGTTCGTCTGTCCCACCTTGTATCTCAAGAACTGTAAGAGGTATGGACTTGATATTTTGCAAATTTATTGCTTGGCACTATCGCGGCATTTGTAAATTGCTATGGTTACCGACCTCGTGATTCCTGACCTTGGCCTTTTGACCTTCTTTACTAAAAAGTTCAAATTGCTAATATACAGCATATTTTTGACATTTAAGGGGTACTTCTGTTCTATTTAACATGCGCACTGATTGTCATAAAATATTACAAGCCTTACTATTCACTTAACCTCGACCTAAGTCCATAAAAAGAGGGTAGCAAATGTTCCTTCGCCATGCGCTGGACACTTGGAAGTGAAAGTTGCGGGTCCTTCGAATGAGACCTAAAAAACCGAGGACCCGGGTCAAGGCAGTCGTTGGCACGGTAAAGATCCCTAACTACTCAATGGCCCTTAGTGCCGAGTAACGGTCAAACTTTGAAGCTCTTCATCGGTATATGGTGACGTTTCTATATAAATGAAAGATTCACGACAACAAAACAACATACAATCAATCTTACCTCTTTCTGAAATTTGAAAAGCGTGATTTAAAGTCCTTTCCATGATTATTTTGTCCTCCTCATGGGGTAAAATCCACGCCATGTCTTGTGAATTTAAATCGGACATGTTTACATTTAAATTATAGGCTATGAATCGTTTCCCCGTGTTTCGAATTAATGTTCGTTCTGGAAAACAAAACAAAATTTTAAAGTTGAGATCAAACTCCACAGTTAATTTTTTTAATATTCACTTTGGTTCATGTATGCAATTAAAGAAAACAACATGGGTCCGTTTCTTGGCCTCTATTTTTATGTTTTTTTTTTAATTTGTAATAAACTCAAGTATCTTTTAATATCAACCGCGGAGTATCAGTGTGTACAATCACAATGCTTTAACAAACAAAATAATTTTCAATGACCAATGAGAAAGTTTTTTTTTTACTAAAAAAAGCATCTGTCTGTAATGTAAAAAAGCAAAGAAAAATTTTAAAGATGTTTTCACTTTTGAAAAGGGAAAGGGGGGGGTATTACAAAAAATCTAGCGAATTTTTTTTTTTAATGTCTTTTTTTCGATTGAACGGCCCATTTTGGAGAAAAGAGTCTTCAAAAAAAAAACTAATTAAAAAGGTTCAAAGTTACAAAACAAAAACAGTGACAATAATGACATTGTGACAAAATAAAAAAAAAAAAACATGGTCTAAAGAAAAATTGCTAAAAAAAAATGTTTCCTTAAAAAAGTACAAAATACTATTTACCAAACTGGCAGAATTCATCATCCAAATAGTCACGTGACAATATCACGAGATGATTTGTTGCAATGTTGATTTCCTCGGTCACTCGTTGCAACACTTCCTTATTGATATCCGAGATTGAGTAGTAATTACTGATGGAACACTTGACACCACATTTCTGTAAAATCTCGCAAACTGTCTTGGCTTCTGTAGCATTTCTGGGATGGTTACTGATGTAAATGTACTTTTCATGCCCTGTGTAATATTCAATTTTTTATTTAGTTTGTTTATTTACCAGTGAGATACGGCACTCATTTTTATACCCCCCCCCTCGCTTGAAAATTGGGAGGGTATAGAGTGATCGGGATGACCGTCCGTCTATCTGTCTGTAGGCCCATCCGTCTGTTACACTTTTGGGTACCCATTTTTTTATCAGCAACTCCTATACTACTGAATGAAATTGATATGACTTTCACATAGTGCCATTGTGACCTCCTATTTTACTTTTTGATCCGACACATATTTTGGGTTCCCCATAGCAAAACATGGGCATTGCCATTATATTCATATAGGAGGCGGGGTATCATTTAGTGAACTTATTGCTCACAATACCTCTAGTCCTTTGGAATACTATTTGGCAACTTTAGTCTCTGCCAGGATAATTTTTGTTTTCTCTATCTTAAAAAGACCGAAGAAGCATTTTTACAACACTCCTTCTGAAGGGAAGGAAAGTGGATAGTTTTCCCACATATTGTATATTTTTGACACAGAATTTCACTCTGAAATACATTAATATTGACAAAATATCACTTTTATTAAATAAAGTAAGAATATCATGTTGAAAATGCGATAAAGGGATTATATATATACCAATACCTTTTTGGTTTCTTCGAAGAGTAAATACTGATGGGCGGTCTACGTCATCAAAGACCAGTAAGTTATTCTGGGTGTTCTGCCATTGTGCTATCAATGGGTCAAAGGTTATCAGAGCAAGTTCATTTTGCCGAGATGATGCTAGCTGATAGTCTGGAATGCAGGATACAGTTAACTCCATAAATTGTATAAATTCAAGTTTCTTTTGTAAGTCATTTTGCAAACAGGGCTGCTAGACACATATTTTCTGTACCTTGGCATCCTTGTAAGAATAAATAGAATACTTATAATTAATAAGTTCATCGTTTCATAAAATCTTTAAATATTCTGTCAATCTGTACATAAGGTTAGATCGTCTGCTCTATAGTCGCGAAGTAAGGAGTTGATCCTTAGGTCGCGGGTTTTAATCCCACTGTGGGACGTGGAGACTGATCTTTCGGATGAGGCTATTTAAGCCGAGGTCCCGTGTCGTAGTAGGTGCTGGCACGAAAACGATCCCTCAATGATGATTGACCCTAATTCTGAGAATAGTTGTCCACTGTCAAGTGGTGGCCTCTCCATATGAGTGAAAACTCTCCAGAGGAAGTTAAACAACACACAAATACATAAAATTAATGTATTACCCGGCAGAATGCTACTCCAACGGAGAAATAAAGAAGAAATTACATATAGAGGAACATAAATTATAATCAATGACTATAGTTACAATGAAAAAGGGCACACGGCGGTTATGACCTATCGATAGGGATGTTTATTCCTCCATGGTACCTGATCCCAACTGAGGCTAAGAGCTTAGTGTTTGCTCTGTGTTCGATTTTCAGTGCTTAAATGGATTTCTGAGCTTGATTGCTGTTCATTATCTCTCAGCAATTTTTTAGGGGGACCAGTGAAGTCCGTTGGGGATTTTCGATTGAATTTTTGGTGTGCATAAGTTCACTCCTTTAAAAGATCTACAAATGTATATACTCTCATATTTTCAAAAATAACGTTCTTGATGATAATCTCGTTTACAAATGTTATACAATGTCTACTCTACTAAAAGACCTATGTGTCTGTTTTAGTGTCCTCTAATGTGTTGGTAATATTTCTTTCTGATTACGCCTTGGACTTTGGTCATCCTCATGCACTAAATAGTTTAATCATTTTTTATCACTTTTAACTATATATGTTTAATAAATTAGTGTAAATGCTAACCTTGTTCTTGTTCCTGGCTTATTGCGTATTCTTTTGACAAACACATGAGAACGATCCCATTGCTAAAATTGTTATATTCATCGTCTTTCTCCGTCCTCTCATTTCTGCAAGTGACGTCAGCTTTGATGCTATGTAAGCTCTTCAGGAACCTTTTGATATTCCCCTCGTCACGGGAGTGGTAACACAGCAGTATCTTCCTCTTCTCTGCTTTCTTGCACACTAAAACACCAAAATTAGTTTAAGGAAAATGGCCTAAATATGTTGTATTCTAAAGAAAGAACACGGAGCAATAAATTAAGTAAAATTCATTGTTTTTAAATAAATCCTTGTAGAAACAAGTGTAGCTTACAAAGAAATGTCAACCATTTGAGGATAACATCTTGCATTTCCGTCGAGTGTCCTTTAGAATTGTGATGATCCATGATCAAATTTTTGCTTAAAAGCTATTCTTCATAGCATCTGAAAATCAATCAAGATATTACTGTATACTTTATATCTGAGTGTTCTAAACACCTACGTCAACGGCAACAACACATACTTTGAAACGTTTTAGTCTACGGGATGTTAAATTTACAGCATATTAGCAATAGATACCAAATAAATATTTAATTTTTGTACACATTTATTAAATGGTCTTTGGGGTACTAGTATTCACAAAAATGTGAAAATTAACATTAATTATTTCCATTTATATGTAGACTTGATATATCCCAGTGAACTTGAAATAAAAGACACCTTACTCTGCCAGATCTGTTTTAAATTTGGATATTTCACTGACTAAAGACGATAAGGGTCATCTAACATCTAAAAGGAAGGGGAAACGAGAAGATTAAAGGAAAACATCAAACTGGCAGTAAAAAGGTATTTCAGTTGTCTTATTTTCTTCTTGTAATGCAAAACTGTCTATGTTTGTTCAGCTTTTATTAATCTTTGAATTTAAAAGATGTTCTAATAATTCGTTTTGTTTTGCTTTTAGCATAGTACCATAAACATACGACCCTTTGAAAATATTTTTTCGGGGTTCATTTTTATCTTCAGTTAAGTGTGAACAATATATTTGAAATTTGATTTGTACATGTTTTATTTAATTACCAGATCCAACCCACTACCTTTTGGTCCAATTAAAACTCTTAGTATCATTTTTATGCGGTAAGAAAAAAATGGTACCCTGATCTTAACGGGGAAGTCAAAGTGGGTCAGTTTTTTACCCCATATTTAAAATCTACATAATTTTCGTAAACGCACTTTTTGAAGCACACCTCGCCACTCTCTTTTTTTGTTTTAAAAGTCTTATAGTGCTTCGACTATTTGGTTTATTAAAAATAGTACTCATATTCTCTGTCATCGATGGCAGTTACGCATACATGTATGTAGCGGTAATAAGTCGTATTCGTCAACTGTACTGAAAAAATGTATTAGTTATGAGCACCCAGAATTAAGATGAAAAGTATCAAATTTTTGCAACAAACAATAATGTTGAATCTCTGAATCAGTTTGTTTTGTTCTTTTAAAAATATATATATTAAAAATCTTTCTATTCGTTCCATTTATATGCATAAATGTTTGACAATTCAATAAGAGGAACAAAAATCACTGAAGCAATGTGTAGATTGTATATCCCAAATGTATTTGTATTGTACAACAGACTCATTAATTGAATTAGAATAGATTCAAATAAATCAATACATGTGTGATGCTACATGATACCATATGTTGATGTATATTGTTCAGTATAAAATAATACAAAGATTAGGGGCTAGTTAAACACCACAGGCTACGAAAGCCCAGAAGGCTCATCCGAGATTCAAGTTTCGAAATACGAGATTCAAAATTCGAGATTCGAAATTCGAGTTTCGAGATTCAAGATCCAGATTAACCAATCAAAAGGCTCATTCGAGATTCGAGGTTCGAAATTCGAGTTTCGAGATTCAAAATCCAGATTAACCAATCAAATGCGGGTTCAACATTGATTACTCCCCTTTATTATGTTTAATCTATCAATAAATCGTTTAATATATTTATAACAAATGAGTCATTTGAATAAATTACAATGCAAGAAAGAGTGTTATATATATTAGAAAGAAAGTTAAATAATCATTTGATTTTTGATCAGCAAGATATACTTCAATTTACATTATGACTTCTTAAATATTAAATAGAATACATAATCAGGAATATATATATTTTTGCATTGTCTACTATATATAAAGGGTTGTTGACATAATAATACAGTTATAAATAGTGACTACAGATTAACAAAATCCCCACCCCTACCCGCAACAACTGCCAATATTTCCCGACACTGAAAATGTTACTTTAAAAAACTTGAAAGGCAATGTAGCCTTGATAAATAAAAACCGAGTATATTTTAGTCTTTGACCATAACGCTATGGTCAGAGACTAAAATATAAAACCATAACGCTATAGTTCTGCAGCTAATTTAGACTAATCTACTGTTTGATATCAGATAAAATGAATGCTGCATTTATTCTAATTCATATTTGCAATCTGTATTGTATATATAATTGTTAATTAGTTCAAGAAATCAAAGCCTTAGATGAACATAAGTAATTGAAAACTTTATTTATAATGTATTCCCTCTCTTAGGAAAACGAGCGCGGTTTTTATTTATCAAGGCTACTTTGCCTTTCAAAGTTTTAAAGTAACATTTTCAGTGTCGGGAAAAATTGGCAGGTGTTGCCGGTAGGGGTGGGGATTTTGTTAAATTTTAGATACTATTTATAACTGTATTATTATGTCAGCAACCCTTTATATACAGTAGACAATGCAAAAATATATATATTCCTGATTTATGTATTCTATTTAATATTTAAGAAGTCATAATATAAATTGAAGTATATCTTGCTGATCAAAAATCAAATGATTATTTAACTTTCCTTCTAATATATATAACACTCTTTCTTGTATTGTAATTTAATCAAATGACTCATTTGTTATAAATATATTAAACGATTTATTGATAGATAAAACATAATAAAGGGAAGTAATCAAATGTTGAACCCGTATTTGATTAGTTAATCTGGATTTTGAATCTCGAAACTCGAATTTCGAATCTCGAATTTCGAACCTCGAATCTCGAATGAGCCTTTTGATTGGTTAATCTGGATCTTGAATCTCGAAACTCGAATTTCGAATCTCGAATTTTGAATCTCGTATTTCGAAACTTGAATCTCGAATGTACGAAAGCCCAGAAGGCTCATTCGAGATTCGAGATTCGAAATACGAGATTCGAAATTCGAGTTTCGAGATTCAAGATCCAAATTAACCAATCAAAAGGCAGGTTCAACTTTGATTACTCCCCTTTATTATGTTTTACTATCAAGAAATCGTTGAATATATTCATAACAAATGGGTCATTTACTTAAATGATAATGCAAGAAAAAATGATATATGTATTAAAACGAAATAAAAAGGAATTTTGGGTTCCATTTTGGAAAATATATATAAATTCTTATTTTTCCTCATTAAACAAAACAATAGATACGTATATAGAATATTACATGGTCTTATCGTTGAATCGCGGTATAAGCAGGTCGACATTTTTTTTAAAATAAGAACATTGATGAGGGAGAAAATTATAATGAGGATACATTTCCTTATATTGTGCCAACCCCCCCCCCCCCCACAATAATTTTGCCGATATGTGAAATACTATAGAAATCATAACTACTATATGCTTGTGCCCCCTCAATAAAAACATCTGATGACTTTTTTTGCTTTGTTTTTGGTTGTCAAGAAATTTTTGGTAGTTGAAAACTGCAAATGCATGACTGTGCCCCCCTCCCCCCAATGAAATGAGCGTTATGGTTTTACTAGTATATTTGAGTCTTTGACCATAACACTATGGTCAGAGACTAAAATATAAAACAATAACGCTACAGGTCTGCAGCTTAGCTAGACTCATCTACTATTTGATATAAAATACACTAAATTCCAGTCTGTATTGTATCTATGATTTTTAATTAATTAAAGTTATCAAAGCCTTAGACCAAGATAAGTAATTGAAAACTAAATTTTTATGTATTTCCTCTATTAGGAAACCTACAAAATATTTTTGTGCCCTGAAATAACGTAAATAAGAATATCAACAATTGATTAATAATGATGGCAAATATGTAAACTAACAACAAGAGATCTTGGAAGAAGTCAGAAAATTTTAGCAAATGACAATTGTGAAAGGTAGCTTAAGTTACTTTTATAGATATTGTTTAGTTTCTTTAGACCTAACAGAGATCTACATGAAAATAAAGATCAAGAACTCGATGATCTTGAAGATGTATGAACTTGTGTATTGATTGGTTATGTATCTATAAAATAAAAAAAAAATTGGCATAAAACATTATCAAGTTGTCAGCTAAATAGTAAATCAATAATAGTTTCCGAGCAGGTTTTATAAACTTTTTTTTAAAGCGATTTGAAAGAATACCTGCTTTTACGATATTCAGTCTGAACCAAAGTTCGATTTACATGTATGTATACCCCCCCCCCTCGCCTCCCCCCCCCCCATCCAATCCCCCTTCCAAACAAAATTTCACATTTACTGATAATTCATTTTCAGTCTTAAATATAATTACAGTCCTATTAAAACCAAAAATATTGTAAGGCATTTATAAATTATATGAACTCATTCAACTCATAATGAAGGGAAGGGGGGGGGGGTGTATTTAAATTTCAAGTGTTCCTCTGTCACCAAGCAGGGTATAAATGAATATCAGGTGTGAAAGTTACATGAGAATCGGCCTTGTAGTTTTTGAGAAATCGCTTGCACAAAATCGGTAAGAATAGGGAAAAAGAAACCGAAGAATAACAAGAAGGTCTTCCGTTGGAGACGGAAGACCTTAATAAGAATAATAATAATAAGAAACAGAGTAAAAACAATATGTTCCCCAACTTCGTTTGGGGAACATAATAAGACCGAGTTAAATGTATTAATCCCTTCTTCATGTTTATTTCTACATACACGAATCAACTTATATCTATCATTTTCGATAAATATAATACAGAATTATATACTCTCTAGCTAATTTTTCGGTCTATTCACTTATCCCCTACATTACATTTAGATAGACAATTCTTCGATTTTGCGAGACCTATATTTCTGCATGCATCAGTGTATCAGAAAGAAAATCGTCGTTTAGTATAGGCATTTTTAATCAACTGAATACTTCGCTATGGTACGATATTTTGAATATTTTGAACTCCTTTCTGCCATTGCTGTATGGAAATATCTAAAAGGCAATTCATATTATTTCTAATGTATGACAAAATCTATATCATTCTACAACAAGAATACCTGTGTGTCACGCTGGAATCCGCCATATTGTTTACCTGAGAGATCGTTCATACCGTCACGCTCCATTAATAATGGAACCTAATTATTACAGTACTTGTTTCATGGATGGCTGCCTTTTGAATCGGCAATCAGAAGTTGGACGGTTATTCGCTATTCGCTATTCGCCATTCGAATGGCGAACCGCAGGCTGTCTGCCGTTCGCTATTCAAATTACCGTAAATGTCCTAATAATTTTTTTTTTCAAAAAACTTTAAAAACGCATCATAATCCGTGTTTAAGAAGAAAAGCAAAGACTTCACTTAAAGAAGAGGACTGAGGACCCCAAACCAATGCAGCTAGCCTGACCAAAATGATGACTATTTAGCTAGCCTGGTCAAAATTGGAAAAAAAAAACTGTTGAATACAATAAAAAGTATTTGTACATCTTCAAATTTTTACAGGGGAGGGACCCTTCCACTGTTAAATGGAATTAATGTTACAAGACCGGGAACCCATTTAGCTAGCCCGGAGAAAATTGGAAAAAACAAACCGTATAATTCTATTATATGTATTTCTGAATAAGAGTACATTGCCCTGGGGTCTGGCTAACATCGAAGATCCCATATTTAGACCTTCATATTTTTACAGGAAAGGGGTATTGGAGGGACCCTCCTATCAAAGGGAATTTATGTTACAAGACCGGGAACCCATTTAGCTAGCCCGGATGAAATTGGGAAAAAAAGCCTTATAATTCTATTATATGTATTTCTGAATAAGGGTACATTGCCCGGGGGGCTGGCTAACATCGAAGATCCCATATTTAGAACTTCATATTTTTACAGGGGAGGGGTATGGGAGGGACCCTTCCACTGTTAAAAGGAATTTATGTTACAAGACCGGGAACTCATTTAGCAAGCCCGGAGAAAATTGGAATAAAAACGTATAATTCTATTATATGTATTTCTGAATAAGAGTACATTGCCCTGGGGTCTAGCTAACATCGAAGATCCAATATTTAGAACTTCATATTTTTACAGGGGAGGGGTATGGGAGGGACCCTTCCACTGTCAAAAGGAATTTATGTTACAAGACCGGAAACCCATTTAGCTAGCCCGGAGAAAATAGGAAAAAAACGTATAATTCTATTATAGAATAGAATAGAATAGAATAGAATAGAATATCATTTATTTCCAATTTTGGGCCCATGAAGGGCATTCAAGAAAAATACAACATAAATAAAATATAAAGCTAAAGAGAGGAAGAGATCCAAATGATAGTTGAATTCATATGCAACAATGAATATGTATAATATATGATAAAAGTACACAAACGCAAACATTATGCCACATCATGCAGAAATTTTATTGGATATCTACCTTGTCTGCATATTATAAATTATCATTCTCAACTTTCAGGAACATCCTGAGACAACATTGGATCTTTTATTGTAACATTTAAATATATATTCTGCAAAACTATTTATTATATCACTACTTTCATTTGACATTAGCCATATAAATTTATTTCTATTTGAAAGTGAGGAGAAATTTTTATTTTCTTCACTTATATGATTAATGAATACTTGCCTATATAGTTTATAAGCTGAACATTCAAATATAAAATGGATTTCATCTTCTACAGAGTCTGAAGCACAAAGTTTACACTTTCGATCCATGGCAGGCACATTTCTGTATCTGCCAGTTTCAATTTCAAGCTTATGTGAACTAATGCGGAAGTTTGTAAAACATTTAAGAACTTCTGGTTTTGATATCATAGAAAAATATTTTTCTTTTATTAGTCTTGTTTTGTATAATCCATATGTTCGAAGTTTGCCTTTTTCATTTCTAACACACTCTGATAAATTATTTTGCCATATATTAGTAAATCTTCTATTTAGTTCATTATAAACTATTGATGGAAGGTTTTTAGCCAAGATGTTGTCAAAGGATATTCCTAATTGTTCCAGCATAAAATGAATACTACTCAACCAACAGCTCTTTCTATTATTATTCAATATTATATTTTCTTGTAGTGCACTTGCTAGTAAAGTACTATCTGATTTATAAATATGTTGCAAATATTTGATACAATTATACAAGATTTCAATATACAATGGATGTCTGCCTAATTCACCCATAACAGCATGGTTAGAAGCTTTCTTGTGAACCCCACAAATATATTTTAGAGCTTTGATATGTAGTTTATCACTAAATAAATTTTTAAAGGAATTTTCTATTTCATAATTTGTCCTTTTAACAACTGCAGATTCTGTGTTTATAGTGCCCCAGATCTCACTTCCATATAAAACAACAGGCTTTACAGTATGATCAAAAAGATGTAACAAGATATTTGCATTTGGTTTGGTATTACCAAAACATTTTACCAATTTAAAGAAAGCCCTCAAACCACGCTTATATAAATCATACTGACATTGAGCAAATGAACCAGATGCATTGAATAAAACCCCTAGATACTTATATGACAATGTACACTCAATTTCATGACCTTTATATATAAAATGTAAATTTGTGAGTCGTGCATTTTTGTAAAAGATTACAACTTTTGTTTTTTTCAAATTTACAGTAAGACAATATTTATCACAAAAAGTGGCCAGCTTGTTCAAACAATTCTGTAGGCCTTTTGGAGAAGATGATAATAAAACAAGATCATCAGCATAGAGAAGACAACTAAGAGGTTCATTATTCAAATATACTTGATCATCTTCACTGTTAAACATATCTGGTAGTTCATTAATAAGGATTTTAAACAAGTTTGGACTCAAATTATCCCCCTGCCTTACCCCTAATTCAGGGATGAAGCTTTTAGTAAGTTTATTACCAATTCGAATATGTAAATTATTCGAGGTGTACATGCTCTTAATGACATAGTAAAAAGGACCTTTAATATCAATCTGAGATAGTCTATATAATAAGGCCGAGTGAAGTACTGTATCAAACGCTTTTGAAAAGTCAATGAAACAGGTGTACAATTTTGAGTTAGAGGAGTTATATTTTTGAATTAGTGTTTTCAGTACAAACATATGATCAGATGTTCTAGCCTTGGGTTGAAATCCTATTTGGCATTTATTGATAATTTTATGGTCATCTAGGTAAGTTTGAAGTCTTGCATTTAATATACTATTGAACACTTTGGAGAGACAAGACATAATTGCTAATCCTCTGTAATTTGAGGTGTCACATGGATCATCACATTTATATAATGGTTTTAAGTACCCAATTTTCCAATCAGAGGGATAAACTCCTGTAGAAAGAATTATATTAAATAGTTTTAACAAACATCCTACTATTTGGGATAATCCAGCTTTAATCATTTCATTTTTAATTCTATCAAGGCCAGCTGACTTGTTATTTTTAAGTTTAGTTACTGCATCAATTATCTCTTTTTCTGTAATTCTACAATCAAGGAGTGAAAAGGTTTTACTCTTTTGACTTTGATCACAAAGATTTCTAAAGTATAAGTCTTGTGGAGTAAACTTCTGATCTATTGAAAGTAGGTTTGAAAAATGAGATATCCATTTATCATGAGATATTCTTGTTGAAGGGTCTTGTTCGTCATTGTCTTCTTTTAATTCTTTGATTAATTTCCAGTATGAATTTGGATCCTTCGCATGCAATGTCTCTAAATTTTTCATAATACTTGCTTTAAATTCTCTTTGTTTACATTTGCATTGTTTATTATAATGTTTACGATACTTGAAGAAAGAGCCTCTTATAATCGGATCAAAAGGATATTTAGAATACAATTTACTTTTATTTAATAATTCTAACTTCATCTTGTGTAAATCATAGTCGAACCATTTTTTATTTTTATAAATTTTATCTTTTTTCACACCTACTTTAACCTTAAGGGATGTCTTTAACGATTTGTTGCATGCTGTTTTAATAATATCATTAAATCTCATTAATGCATGATCACTTCCAGATTTATGCTCGTTACAAGAGCTGTTTGAAGGATGGACAGATTTATAATTAATTATGTTTAAATCATCTTCCAAATATTCTTTTATCATTGTTTGCACTTCATTATTACTCAGCGCGGCTTGAAAATGTATAATAGATTCTTTATTCCATATATAAGAGGATGGAATTAATATGTTCGAGTTCGATACATGATTTTCTTTGCCAAACTCCTGAAAATTGGCTTTAATCTGGCATGTTAATTTTGCATGGTCTGAGAGAATTGGTATATGATCATGAATCATAAAATACAAAATGTTGTTTGACAGTGAATTTGATATTATACAATAGTCAACGATACTATTACCATTGTATTGAAAACACGTAAACTTTCCACTTAAATCTCCAACAGTTCTCCCATTCAAAAAATGCAAATCATGGGATATACAAAAATCAATAAGATCTCTTCCCCTCTTATTAACAAAAGAATCATGACTAGATCTAACAGGCAAATGATAATCAACATGGTCAAATGAAGTTGGAACATAAGAATCAAAATCTGTGTTTTCTATTTCAGTCCCGGTCCTTGCATTAAAATCGCCACATATTATAATATTCCCAATTTGGCTATATTCTGTGACATTATGTTCTAATATTTGTAAGACATCCAAATTGTTTCTTATGACATATGATGAATTAGAAGGGGCAAAGTATGTGAAACAAATGTATGTATTTCCTAATAAGAGTACATTGCCCTGGGGTCTGGCTAACATCGAAGATCCCATATTTAGACCTTCATATTTTTACAGGGGAGGGGTATTGGAAGGACCCTCCTACTGTCAAAGGGAATTTATGTTACAAGACCGGGAACCCATTTAGCTAGCCCGGATGAAATTGGGAAAAAAAGCCTTATAATTCTATTATATGTATTTCTGAATAAGGGT
>NW_026921238.1:0-18447 GCF_032062105.1 Saccostrea cuccullata
CTCAGTCCACTCAGAGATGGGTACTTTGTCTTTATACCCATCATCAGCTAAAAGTTTAACAGAAATAAAGTGTTCAGATAATCTTAGTGTAATTGTTTCAGTAATACATACAATATTTACAAGTCAAGTGAATTTGATTTTTCTTCTCAAGTATAGTTTTCGAAATGGTTTTCATAAAAGTAGTATTATAATAATGTTTCTCACCTTTTTGTTCATTAGCACGTGGGAAATGAATATACAAAATCCCTGTAAAATAATTTTATTTCAGAATTTTTCGTTTCAACAGATTACTTTATTGCTCAATCTTACACAAAACGCCTTGTTTTAATTTTTAAGAAAAACATATTGATGATTGAAGATCACATTCAATCAGTTAACTTTTCAGCAATATTTTTTTATAACACAAAAGGTAATTTTCTAAGAAGTATACACAACAAACCTGTAAGGAGTTGGCTATGATGAAAATATACTGAAATATTTCAGCACTTTCGTTTACAGCTAAGACTCCAAATATCCAGGTAACACCTAGTACGGGTAAAAGGGTACCAAGAGACCGCAAGCTAGACCTATCGGTAGAACAAAGCATTGATATATAAGATAATTTTCTTACTATCTTAAAAAAAATTAAATAATGGAAAGTATATAAATAATTGCTTGTTCTTAAGTTCAGATATTGTCTGATAAATATATTTTAAAAGATCCTTTTGATTCAAAATGCTTATGGTAATGTAATAATATTTGTATATAGGTTACAACCAAGGTCACTTTTTCTGTCATTTGAAGACTTTATCATGGCACTGGAAGCACACAACAGTCTCTATCTTCAGGGACACCATTATCATAATATTCATCTAAAAATTATTTTGATTACAAGTTAACCAAGTCAAATTATTTGCACTTGAAAGAACTTTATTAGTTAATGATCATCCAAAAGCAATTTATACATTTTTATTTTAAAGTGATAATCCTTACAAACGGCAATAATACAAACTGGAACAAAAACAATATACGAACCGGACTTTCCATTGATGAAAGCTGAAATATTTAAGCACGTTATTTTAAAGAAAGATAAAGTATGCGTATACATATATTTATCAAAACCCCGTTGTAAAAGGTAGAACAAAGTATTGATATATCAGATTCTTTCTGGAATCTAAAAAAAATTATATGTAAAGTATATAAACTGATGTGTTACTGTATTAACTTATAATTTGTAGCATATAGGCTTTCCAAAATTCACGTAAAACTTAATTAGTGTTTCAAACCGAATATGAAGTCTCTATCTCCTTTGATTCAAAAGTTATTGAAAGTTCAAAAATAATATTTTTGCATATAGGTTACAAAAGGTCACAAGGTCATACCTTGGTCATCATTTATATGAGTGGAGTATGCACACTAAATATGAAATATATATCTTCCATGGCTCAAAAGTTACGGCGAAGGTTAACTGTTTTAAAAAAATTATTTTTAGCATATATATAGGTGGCATAACTAGTCCAAAAACAATAAAAATTTCTTTACCCCATGATCCCAAATATGAAGTCTCTGTCTTTCATGGACTTCAAAAGTTATGGCTACGACAGGTTAAAGTTTGCAAACAAACAGAGTAAACAGACAAACAGAAAAAGACAGGAAAAGATAATATACGCCCCGGATGAAAATCCAAACACCCTGCATAATAATGACTAGTTCTTAATTCAGATATTGTCTGATTTAATATATTTTAAAAGATAAATGCTTATTATTTTCTTTTAACACGTACGCATATTTTTTTCTGAAGTGAAGACTTTGTCATGGCATCTTTTTTCTGGAAACACAACACAGAAGGGGACACCATTATAATTATGTATCTTTTTTATCTATAAAATTCATTTCCAAACAAATTTAATACATTTTTGCTATAAAGCTAATGATCATCTTAAAAACAATATATACATTTTTACTTCAAATAATAAACCTTACCACGGCAATAACACAAACTGGAACAATGAAGAGAAAAAGGGAACCACTTTCCATTGAGAGCCAGCAGCTGAAATGATTTATTAGTGCGTTATTTTAAAGTAAAAGGTAGAAGGTATTAGGTTTTAGGCATCACTCAATCACATTCTTTCGGAATCTAATTATATGTAAACATTATAGAAACTGTTTCATTACTTATTACAATTTATTATTTGTTCATTGGCCTTCGAAGTTTGCGTAAAACGTACTAGTGTTTGAGATGGTAGCCATTCCCCCAGAATGCTCCTAAAGTAATTGCTGCAATGACTAATGGAATACCTGAAAAGAAAATTTACATTTCATATTTTATTAATATGAACTATATATTGAAATATATATGACACCGTTTCTTACAGACATACTTGAACTGTTTCATTACCAGATACTGAAGCACAACATGTCCAAAACAAAAATATATCTCACCCCATGATCCCAAAAGGAACCATTGCACTCTTGATTTGGACTTGAAATTGTTGGCTACATACATGGCGTAGAATGTCACTGTAATACTCATACAGTAGTAGATACCCATACTCAGCATACAGAAGAAGGTCACCAAGAACAGATAATGGATAAGAGCCGTAATGAAAATACAAACACCCTGTAAAGATGACAAATTCGTGACATTAAATCAAATAATCAAATCTAAAATCCTTTCACATTTATGTTTTTTTTCTTTTAAACGACAGTCAAACTATGTTCTTATTTCGGGTCTCATCTTTTTCGATATATTATCGGAAATGATGCACAAAAGTGGAAATGGACAATCTAACATAATGTTATGTAACCCTTCTTTGGACCAGTACGGTTTTTTTTAAATAAAAGATAATACATTTATTGTTAAAAATTAAAAAGCTTTATTCACCTCATTTTCCGTCTTCTCTACAGCTGCGATGAAGACAATGTAGGATACGACAAGCGATCCACAAAGATTAAGCATCATAATATTTTGATCACTCTTTACTTGTCTGAAAATCAACAACAATTATTTCATTTAAAAATACTCTTCAGTAAAGTTTCCCTTTCAAATCAGAATTCAGATTAAATTTGAGATGTTTCAACAAAATCACATATCGTACGTACTTCCAAGTCAGAACAAACAGCATAAACGTTAAAACTGTGAAAGCAATGGAGATAATAACACCAACGAGAGATAACGTCTTCAGCGACGCTCCGTCTTCTGTCTCCTATAAAATAATCATTGAAAATGAAAACTGGATGAAAAGTACATCTAGAACACAACTATATATTTCAAACAACAGAATTCAATCAACATATGTTAACTTTTTGGAAATCTACAACTGGTTGAATTGCTAAGCGATGTTGTTGACTTCTGACGTTACGCTTTAATAGCGCTATGGAAAAATTAACGTAATACTTCTTATAGTGTTACTTGCTTGACTAGTACCCTATCGCTTTCTCTTTGTACTTGAAATACGAGTTTGAAAAGTCGTAGGCTACTTATTAACATATATGGGGCGTTGGATTTGTATATATAAATAAATTTTATTAATTACTCGAAGCAGTCTTAAACGCATTTTTATGTATCACCTTTAAGCAGAATGAATTTTACACGTCAATTACGTCGACTGAACAAATATGTTGAACCTCCTAAATCTTGCGTTAAATATTAATGAATGGAGTAAATTTATTAATCTGACATTTAATTTGACCGTTTAGAGTAGCACATTATTAACTTTTGATTTTTTTTTTGATCGTTGGGGAAAACAATTTGACAACTCGAAAAAGGCATTGTCTTATTTTTGCACGACATTTTAGACGCTGGACATTTCTGTTGAACTTGTAGTTCAATTACTAGCTCCAAATCATGCAGTTTGATATATAAATCAATTAAATATTTCAAATCCATAGGAAAAGCACATTATTTTGATGTAATTTGTTTCTATTTAAACTTTCTTGTAAATGAGTAAATTTATTGTTAAATATTCATATGCACGTTTTTAATTAAAAGCGTTATGTAGAGATTCTTATCTGTAAAAACTATCGTTTTCTATTTCTTGCAAACATTTAATGTACAATCGTTAATGAAGTCAAAAACGACATAGATTGCTATTGTTTTGTGAGGAAAATGAAAATTCTAGATTTACTTTTGAACGATCTACACTCAGAAAATGCGCGATCCCTGCTGAAAAAAATGTAACGCGTTACACGCTTAAAATACCTTTTATATGCGTTTCAAAATTCTACTTTTTGCATAATAACTATTTAAATGTTATTTTCTTACTAGAAACGGAAAGTTCTGTTGAAAATCTATATCCATTCATACTAAATTCATCCATATTGCGAGTATTTTTTTTTAAGTGTAAACAGGTCAGATTCTAAAATTGTAGACTGGCACCAACATCGCGCGTAACGTTTCATACATAACTCAATATTCTGAAGTGCACAAATTACCAAGGAAATCTAATGTCCACAATCTTTTGCCCATGGAGTATTGGTACCAAAATAAAATTTAGATCCAATGTTATGAAACCGACTATATGCACTTACTGAACTAATATGACGTTTGTTTGATTTACTATTAATTAAATGATTCATCTCATAATTTTCAAGTGTAATCGAAAATGGGGGAGGGGAGGGGGTTAAACTTGTAAACTTGTAACATTTGTTGTGAACCTCTTGTATTAATCAGATAAAAGGAATTTTCCGTTGTGTGTACAAAAAGACTTTATGGTAACTTTAATATTTGCCAACGACAATAGAATTTAAGAAATATTCACTTGACAATGAAGTTATTAATTGGCCCCAACTGCCTATTGTCAGCAAAATATGAAAAATATGTGACATTTTTACCTGGACTTGGAGTTTATGCTCCCCCCTCCCTTCAGATGATACTCGATCTATGTAAAACACTTTAAAAACAAAGCAAGCCTTTGACATATAAGTTAATGATATAAAGGCATCAACAATATTGATTATTGTTATGATCTAGTCTTTTAGAAAATGGATTATAGAACAGATGCCTCTGTTTTGTAATGTTATGTACATGTATGCAAAAAGACAAAGTTATTAAGGGTATGCCTTCAAAGACATAATGCATAATAAGTCGATCAATTCAGAATGTTAATTAGAGCAATAGATACATGTACACATATTTGATTTTCGCATATAAATTTATGAAATTTTCGGAAACTAGCTTTAAATACTTTGTATGACTTTACCTAGACCCACAAGCACCTTTTTGATAAAGAAGAAGGTATGGTTTTAGCTTTATTGCGCCCTAAATATGTAATGAAATCAAAAAGTTTTGAAACTGGCTTAAATATTAGTTAAATAAATGACTCTGATAAATCAGAAAGAATGCGGAATGAATGTTTACCATTTGCAAATATGACGTCATTTTTTACTTTTTCATTTTCCAGAAAAAGCCTCAAAACGGCACATTTCAATGATTTTCCTTTAGAAAAATTGTCCACATTCGCCCAGTTTGATTTTTTGATATTTTGTGCAAAATTTATACAAATCACATATCTCAAGATCTTTGTGGGCGATGCCTGTGGACAATGTTTCTGAAAGAAAATTCCATTGAAAATTTGTCTTACTTTTTAAAAAACAAAAATGCAAATGACGTTATTTAGCATTTAAAAACACATGTGACAAAAATGACTTGTATGATTTTTCTGCATTGAATTTCAATTATTTAAAAAGCATGAGTTTTCAACTTTTACAAGTTTCATTTTTTAGAAAATACAAAATTTGTATGGAAAATACCTTCTTCTTTAACAATTATTTATATTCTTACAGGCGTGTAAGGTCTCATCAGGATGGCAAAATTAGTCAGATGGTTACACTGGCAAACTGTCCTCTTGTTATTTGTAGAATTTACTTTGCATCCTTCTTCGGACCATTTACTTTTTGAAAATAAATCTAATTATCAGCAAGGATCAAATAAATATATCTGTTTAGTTAATGTATTTTGCAAAGACAAACAAAAAAAAAAGCAAAACTATATCTTAAAAAAATATTTGCTGGTGAAAAGCTTATGTTTAAACATTCATTTTCCTTGGGTAAAAGACAATTTAGAGACTACCAATCTAGACGTTCGTGTTATTCATAGTTAAGAAATCTCAAGACTTACTTTGTGATGAAGTCCCATGACACACAAACTGCTTGAAGGTCAGCACTTTCGTTCTAGACAGATGGATATTCCAATATACAGTAGAAATATATTATTTAAGAAAGATTCTACTACACAAATCAAGTTTTCTTTTTGTGCAGATCGTACCAAAGTCTTTAGATTTGACAATTACAGCAGAAGCTTTATTTTCTTTATATAAGTTCACACTTGAAACTAACATAGGTATAGCCATATGACTTTGATATAAGCAAAAAAGTGATAAAGAAATTCCACATGTTTGAGTTTCTACAAACCATTTTCAAAGTCGAGTATGCAAAGGTCAATGTCAGTGGAAAAAGTAATATTTATCGCAAACTACCCAAAAACAGCCAAAGACTGTTTGAAAAGAAGAATTTAATCAAATTAAACAAACTCTGTTTGAAAAGAATAGGGAAAACCTGTTCCATTTTTATATGATCTAAATAAGTCACAGAATTATACATGTTGTTCAAAAACTTAAATATTAAAATGAATGCATGTAATATTCACATGAAAAATCGAATATCATTGTAATTTTGCACATTCGTGTCCTACAAAATTACTGAAATAGGGCGATCCAGAAAAATCTTAACTCGAGTTTATGCTGGAAGGCCAGATTAAGAGGAGGGGACAGAATGCCCAGATCTGTCTGAGTAGTAAGCGACAGGATTTCAGAATTAACGAATTCTTTCTTTTTCTTCTTTTTTCCTTCCGTCACTTCGTATGAATTTTCTTCTCTGGAATTGTAAAATTACGGAACATATCTTTATTCACCATATTAATATTAATATTTATATTTCAATATGAAATCCAATTTTTTTCCAAACGGTATTTCAAGTAAACTAGAGGTCTCTAAACTAGAATGGAACATATGGAGATAACGAACAGTATTCCAAATCCCCGAAAACCGAAAAACCTTTTAAAAGGTTCTGAAATGTCGCTAAAAGCAGATATAATACCATTGCTTGAATTTAAATATATTAAAGAGATAGAGGTTGTTACATCTCATGATTACGCCAACAATAATAATAATTGCGCTAAATATTAAACTTCTGAGAGGAGCACTGACTTTTACAGTTCATGGCTTACTTTTACACTAGGACAATATACGGAAGCTCTTTTACAATATAAATATTTAGCTCAACATTTCATTCTACACATATAAGTTTTTCTCTTTAACTTCTTAGTTGGGTGACCTTGACACTAATACATGTACATACAACTGTGGTACATATATAAAGGCATGCCTATCAACGGTTTCATTCAAGGAAAAAACGGGTTATTTCAAAACATTATAAGTTTTTTTTAAAAGTTTATTTTTTGAAGATATTTCTTTGTTTTATGTGACCCTTCAAATTATGTTTATTATACTGTCAAATCACATATTGACCACTAGAAAGGTTTTCATGGTTTGAGGAAAATCAGTTCTCGGGGATTTGATTTCGTGGATCAAAATTTAATGAGTTTGTATTAACATTTTACATTTCGTGGTGGACAAAATTCAGTGCTTCTCGCAAAAGTCCAAAACAAGAGAATTAAACCCCCACAAAAATTTGTGTATTTCAAAAGTGTGTATATATTTTCCCTTGCCACGGTAAATGTGATTTTATTTATGAATAAGGCAAGAAATAATTTAATTCAATGAATTATGGAATAGGCAATTTTAAATTGCAAAAAAGTAATTAACATGGGTTATGTTTATCATAATTCAGTACTTTGTAGGCAACAACCCATAAAGCTGAAGAAAAACTTAAGATATTCAATATACTATATGTATCAAAGAAGAAATGAATTGCAATATTTACGTTTGTGAACCTGAATCTGTGGGTAAAATGTCTGATATCGTCTTGTATATGACAGCCACGTAAGTAATTGCTGAAAGAAGATTGCCCAGAATTAATTGTCAAGTTTTATTAAATCTAGCATTTAAAATTTTTTTTAAAATCATGTTTATAAATAACTGAGTTAAATCTAGAAGAACGACAGTAAAACACATACTGATTATACTCATAAAGTAGGATCATTTATTTGTTTAATGATCTTGTAATAAAAAAAAACAACAGAACTTTATTGACTTACGTTTTTCACGCAATTCAAGAAACGTAGAATATTCTTCCGTATCAGTTGAAGTATCATTTGGTGTTTTCTCGGTTTTTTCAGGAAAAACAATTCCTTTTTCATCTACCTTTGTTTTATCAACAGACACCTCTAAAAGAAAACATTAAAATATATCTTACCATGTAATCATATAAACATACATATTTTGCCGATAGAATTTACTAATATAATTGCCTAACGATTACCAAAATTTTTCCCTTTGAATTTTGATGTTGTTATGTTTTCTCTCTTCAAAACAACTTCACTCATTCGATCCATATTCTTTAAAAGGGAACTAGCATCCTTTTCAGTCTGTAAGGATTTTAAGATTAAAAATACAATTTAGCTGATATATAAAAAATGATTTGTTTCATAATTTTATGACAGCTTTTAAAGTATGTTCTACTACTGTAATTATAAAAAATGGTAGTGTGATTTATTAATTTTAGAAATGATAAAATTATATCTCCTTCGCTACCTTGTCGCTCACAGCAGTCCAAGATTTGGAATTGTTTGTTGACAAAACATTGTCGACAACCGCAAAGAAGGCCTGAGGGGAAGATACAACAATTTTCAGTAATTTAGCACGAAATTTCAATGCACTTTTTTTAAATAGAAAGTCTAGTTTTACACCTTTTTGAATGATTAAAACTTTAAAAGTCAACACATTATCAACAATATCCTGGATACTGCTTAAAATTATTCATTTAAAAGTTTCAGACCCAAGACAAGAAAGTTCGTTTTTTTAATATATGAGACAGATTTATATTGTACACCGTAGACTGAGAAATTCTTTAAATTAATGAGTTATTGCAACTACATGTACATGTATAAGAAAACAGTGTCCAAGTTTTAAATCAATTACTTCTCTTTTTGTCTGAAATTTAGACATATTTGATTTTATATGGAATTCATTGTAGAATAAATTGAACAAAGTTGAGTTGGACATATCTAATTATTTATTTATATATAATCATAGATATACTTGAAGGTCCACTAAAAGGAGAATCCTGTGTTTTGCCTCCTGAAAACGTCGTTTTCGAGGATTTATTTTATATATATTTTTTAATTTTATGATGCAAAAATACTTTTTCTACGCATAAGTAATGGGAGTATTCTGTTAAGCCTTCGGCGTTCGTTTGTATATCGTGTGTAGAATGTATGAATGATTTAAATATTTTTTGTTCAAATCTAGTCCAAAGCTGAGATAGGGCTTTACATAGAAGTTATTGTCGAACAGAAATAAGGGTAAAGCTTCTTTTAAAAAAACAATTACGAACAATATGCAAGCATTTCTACATGCAAATACATGCATTGAAGACTTACAAGACAATTATAATTATTAACACTTTGAAAATTGTAATAAATTTATGTACATTAATCTAACCTCTTTCTGCACGTTGGCACTTGTCATATTTGTGACGTTGACAATCTTCTCTAGGATGTCAAGAGAGGAGCTAATATCCCCGGCACTCAGTTCACTTCTTTGTGACGTCAGATTCTTCATCTTCACTAATGTGTTGTTTACAGCCTCGTCTACATTCTTAGTTGTGCCATCAGCAATTATACTATCCAACTGAGGATATAAAAAATGAGATTTATACAATTATAAAATTAAACCACAAGGGAAGCATTGCAGATGACTCATCTTAACCATTTAGGTATTATCTTTCTTCATTTTAATATTTACTTATTTATTTGGTCCAAATATACGCGAGGATTATGATATAAACACAATTGAACGATGTCATTATTTTTTTTTATCTTTTGTTATCCTCTTTGAAAGACATGTGACCATTTAATTTAAGAAATTTAAATAATGTTGTTTATATTAATATTTTTGTCATTACCCACCAAATTTAGAAAAAAAATGTTATGGAAAATTTTGTTTGCTTCTAGAATAAAAGAAAATACATTTTTAAATTTAAAAATTCCATGAAAAACTTTAATAAGATTTAGTTTGATGAAGAGGCAAGCTTTTCGTAGAACATTCATAACGTCATATAAATTGATTTCTATATCCATCAGATTCTCACCTCTTCATTGGCGTTTACCAAAGCGACATCAGTACAGTTAATGAGATCGGGAGATTCCCAAAAACCCTGGAAATTACAATATCTGGTCGCAGTTCCTATGAAATGAAAAACAACAATAATCTCTCTCTCCCTCATTTCATTTGAAGAAATGGCTTACAATTGGCGTAGGTAGAAATATATATAAATAGCGGTAAGAATTAATTTTTTAACTTATTGTTTTGATCATTATGGTTCCTTATGCATTTATCTGTGAATGGCAAAAGTTCATAAAAAATCAACAATAGGTTTTTGACTATGAATTATTTTAATTATTCCAATAATCGCTCATTTCATTGAAGAAATGGCTTACAACTGGCGTAGGTAGAAATATATATATAGCGGTAAGAATTAATTTTTTAACTTATTGTTTTGATCATTATGGTTCCTTATGCATTGACTTGTGAATGGCAAAAGTTCATAAAAAATCAACAATAGGTTTTTGACTTTGAATTATTTTAATTATTCCAATAATAGCTCATTTCATTGAAGAAATGGCTTACAATTGGCGTAGGTAGAAATATATATATAGCGGTAAGATTTAATTTTTTAACTTATTGTTTTGATCATTATGGTTCCTTATGCATTGATTTGTGAATGGCAAAAGTTCATAAAAAATCAACATTAGGTTTTTGATTTTGAATTATTTTAATTATACCTTTTTGGTTTTCCGGACATGACTCCTTTTTAGTTGTTCCAGCAATCGTGGATTTCCATTTTATATTGTCAAACTCATCGTCATCACATCTGATTTGTTCTGTTTATTAAAATCAAATTAGATTAGATTGAATAAAATATATTTCTATTTCCTTATAAGAATCAATGGTGCCCTGTAACTTGCTTTTTATATAAAATATGAATAGAAACATTTCTTTACGGATAAAACAAACATATTAAATAATCCGTTATGTGAAACCAGACATGTTTGACATACATGTACCTGGTTTTGTAACAGAAATAGCTATAGAAACAGATACTGGATCTGGATAGGTAGAGTGGGAACACGAAAAGCGTCCTGCGTCACCAAGATCCGCCAATTCTTTCTTTAATGTAGACGATACGTTTGTTGTACTAATGTTGAATCCAGAATCTAAAATATTTATATATATGCAAAAGTTGTCACAATATTTCCATTTTTGTGTGATTTCCACAACATTGAAATGTGCAAGAGGAAACAACAAAAACGCTTGAGGAAATATATTTTGCATACCCAATAAAATATAAACGCCATCTTTCTTCCAGACTAAACTTCCGTCAGATAAACCTGTCAAGGATTTAGGATTGATAACGTCACATCGAAGATGTATACTCTCTCCACTTTTAATTGAGAAATCATATTGTGGTGCCATCTGCAGCAAAAGTCTTGGAAGTACTAAAAATCGCAATAAAAATCTGTTAGAGTATATGAAGTAAAAAAAAACCCTCTTATTGTAAAGGTTTCACCTATAAAAATCTTTTTGTGACGATTTTATTAATAGTATAATTTCCAATAGTAACAATATGATTTTCTTTGAAATACAACCCCATAGTCATGTAAAATATAGTTTTTCCGATTTTTATCGAAAAAGAGCAGCCTTACCAGCAAAATTTAAAAAAAAAATTCAAACCGAAAATAATTCTTTTACCACCAAAATAAAGCTGAAATATTGCTGACTTTGGCGTAAAATAAAATCAATAGATTAATCTTAAAAATTCATTTACTTTTTCAAAAAGTTTAATGTATAACTGGTCATCACGTGTACAATCCACAGTAAATAAAACATCAAGCGGGATCTTTGGTGTTTTTTTCTAACCGAGGTCGTTACGAAAAGGAAATCTAACCCTCGACGTAAGGATCAACCGTAAGCTTACTTCGCTGCTCTTGAGCAAAAAAATTTAGCTCTGCCTCACTAATGCGACTCTCTCATAAATAATAAAATCTTACTAAATAGATTTTAATCAAAAGTGATACGTATTTAAGAATCAGAACTATTCCATTGTCTGTCTGACATACTTTCTATTTATCAATAAAAATATGCATTATGACTACTCAACAGATGTAAAAAAAAAAAAAAAAAGTTTTGCTTGATCGCAGTGCCCAGTCTTTTGTTGTCAAAAACCTTTTTGCTAATTGACTCTGGTCAACAGGTAAATAATTTAATCTTACATAGAAGAAGGGAAATTGACTTTTTGGCATAGGTGTTATTTCGGTACTTTTTGAGCTTTAGCGGTCAGTCTAAATTGTTTACATTAAGTATTTAGCAATTTACCCTCTTGGCTATCTTTTTGTGTAATTTGTTCTCGGCTAAGGACAAAGAAACTGAGTGCGCATTCACTTTTGCGCATTAACTACCTTTTTGGCAGTTTTTACTTATATGGTTAATTTTCACACTTTTTGGACAATTCAGTTTTTAATTCTAAATTCTGATTGGCTAATATCTACAACCCGCGGTGTGGGTCTCCGTATGGAAAGTGACCCGACTCTCGGTCATTCCATGCAGAGACGCCACTGAATAAAGACTTAAACTTATATTTGAATCCTTTTCATTTGGGTTGTAGGTATGTAGCACGTTTTATCAGATTTCTTTCTTTAATTTCTTTTATTTTTATAAAAGTTATTTTCTAAATTTGAGCTAAGATTGATTAATATTAGATACTTTTAATTTGGGTAAGATTATTGATAAGTGAAATAATTATTTTAATGTCTTATTATTTAGTTCAAAGTTGAAATTTTTTTGCTAAGGAAATGGCTAACCTTTGTGATTTTTATATGCACCTGTTTACCTTTTTATATTAGTGTCGTTTAAATGCTTTATCTTGATTAACTTAAAAATCTCCGGAAACTTGTCAAATATGTTACATCATGTTTGAATTTAGCGCCCTTGTTTATTTTTGGAACTCTTTAGTCAAAGAAGTTTAATTTATTTTTAGTAATTGTCAAAAGGCATTTCGGCATGTTGTTTTCCATTTCTTGTAAGTAAATAACAAGCGATCACGATTATTAATATTTCTGTGTAAGGTAACAGGTCGCATAGATGAGTTGTTCATTTATAACTTTGTTATTTGAATTGATTATTTGTTCACAGCGACAAAGTACGTATAGCTCGAATTATCTCTGTCATTGTTTATATACTGTTGAAGTTTTATAGAAGTATTGTAATGAGTAAAGGATGGAGTATTGTTAAAGTAAAATGCATTGATTATTGTTCGTTTGATTTTAAATATTGTCATTCCATGCAGAGACGCCACTGAATAAAGACTTAAACATATATTTGAATCCTTTTCATTTGGGTTGTAGGCAGTTACACATTTGAGTGGTCCTCCTACACTCGTACAGGACTTGTGTGTCTTATAAGGGAAAAGACGCATCTGTCACCATCTCTAATATCCTGTTTCCTTATGCTTTATGTACATGAATATGTACCTTTTAGTGTTATATTCCTGACTTCATTGGTCAAACCTGTTAATGCTTCCACTGTCCAGTATCCTATGAGTAAGAGAGAAAAATCCATTGAGCAAAATTGTCCAAAAAAAAAAGTCAATGGATTATGTTATATAAAGAATTCTTCTTAATTTACCTTCATCCCGTTGTAAAACATCTCTGATAGTTAGGACATGCAGCGTTGTGCCATTTGCTGTTTTGGACGACGTCATTACATATCTGGATGCTGTACTGCTTATTGAATCTCCATTGCGAGACCACTGTACAATGAAACCAACAGGACCAATAATTTCTGCTTGGAACCATACTGACTTTCCCTCGCGTATTACTGAGTTTCCACTCTTATAAAATAGGATTTCCAGATGTTCTGTAAATTTAAAAATAAGCATGTAAGAAGACATTTTCATTTGCTATTGTTTATTTTTTGCTGTTGTTGTTTTTTTGTTTTATTATAGATGTATTCATAAAATCTCAGAACTTATTTTCTAATTATTAATAACCTCAAAAAGTTTTGATGGTAATTTGATATTTTCATTTTTTTTCATTACATTAACATATTTTCTTTTTTTATAGGCATAAGAAATAGAGCCATATCTTTTTAAATCATATAAATGTTACATGTAATCCTTAGATAATTTCAATGTCAAACTTTATTAATTATGATCAATGAAAACAATATAAGCTAAACATTGAGAGAAGTAATATGATCAATAAAAAAATACCAACCATCCTCACAATATCTGCCCTGGTATCCAACTGGACAAACGCATGTAGAATTTATACAAGTCCCTCCATGCTGGCAAGGACATGGTTTATCTTTATCTAAAATATCAGACTAAAAGATTTATTGATCTTTAATTTTTATGCGCCCGGATCGAAAGATCCGGGGCGTATATTGTTTTTGTTCTGTCTGTGTGTCTTATTGTTTATCTATCTGCTTGTCTATTTGTCTGTTTGTCTGTCTGTTGTCAACTTTAACCTTTGCCATAACTTTTGAACCTTGAAAGATAGAGATTTCGTATTTGGTTTGCATACTCCACCAATTAATTTCTTTCAAATGACACCAAGGTCAATGACTTTGATCTTGACTGTGACCTATATGCTAAAAATAGTTTTTTTTTTCGAACTTTGATTCCGCCGGGCGCATTGTTTTTAATCTATAAACATTAATGCTTTTTAATGCTAAAATAAAAGTGATCCATACTTTTCATGTTAAAAGGAATACAAAATACAATCAGAAGATGTGAATGCTAAAATAAACTCAAATTTTTGTAGTTTAAAGAAAGCAAAGAATTTTAATGATATTTGTTCTTATACGTTGACATCATTTGTCCATGTGAAGTAAACAAATCCCAATATACAATTTTTTTTCGTCGAAAGGGACAACGTTCAATCGTATACTTAATTAAACGTTTTCATACCTGATAATGTTACATTTATATACACAGAAACATCCTCAGAGTTGGAATAAAGTGAATGTGAGCAGGAGTATCGTCCAGAGTCACTCAGTTCGGCTGATGACTTATATAAAGTTGTATTCGTGCCTGTCTCAATTACACTAAAGCTAGAATCTACAAATATAAAGTCATTTGTTTCATAAAAATAAAATGTCTCCAATAAATTAAAGATCCCTCCACAAAAAAATAATAAAAGTTTATTTTAGAGAAATCTTTAAAACCTGACGAAATATCTTTCCCATCTCTCTTCCAGTTCAGTCTTAGGCCAGTAGAGTAAGCTGGTGTTTCCGTGTATAAAGCTTCACATTGAAGTTGGATAACTTCTCCAGTCTGAATCGACAAATCAACGTCTGGTGTTAAACGAAGCGAAATTCGTGGGAAAACTATTCAAGAATGAAATAAATGCTATTAAATAGTGCATAGGGTTACATTTTACATTTTAAACCTTCACTAGCAATATTCTGAGTTCTACGTATTCAGATCCATAATTAAAAAAATATACCATATAGGAAAGTCTAAAATTGTCTTTAATTCAAAGAGACAGAGGTTTACATAAAATATTACAGGTTTTAAAAGTTTTATTTGTTTTTTTTTAATTTCACTCTGTATTTCTCTTGGCAATTATTTGTTAAAAATAAAACAGAATATTTAAATAAATACACTACCAAAACAACAATTGTAATCAAAATAAAATTTCTTTAAAAAAATTTAAACTTAATATGTTCATAGTTAAAATGCAATTTCTGAAAACAACAGGAAAAAAAAATGTATCCTCACCTTGCAATTTAATACCTTTGCTTGCTGTTGTCAGCCCATTTGTTGCTCTTATATACCAGTCACCTGCATATAACATATTCATAGTTTTGAAAACGTCGGTGTAATGTTTCCTTCTTGTTTTTATCAAATATATAAAGTTTTTTTAATTCTTTCATATATATTCATAGTTATGAGACGATACCTTCATCCTGCAAGATCACACTTGATATGTTTAGAACATAATGCAATGTATTATTGGATTTTGTTGAGAATGTCACACTAAATCTGGATAAAGCATCAGTTATGGGATTTCCATCGTGAAACCATTGTACGATTAAACCAGATTTGTTCACTATCTCAGATTCGAACGAAGCTGCTTCTCCCTCAATCAAAAATGGTTTGTTAATTTTCAGGGTCAGTATTTCTATTGGCTCTGTGAATAGAATATAGTGTATTCCAATCAATTAAACTTAACTCGATTGTTTGTCATAGCTATAACTTTCTTATACATAAAAAATCAACTAAGAAATCAATCATGAACAAAGTAAGAATTACTTAAATACCTTTCTTTTTGATTACCTGGTTCAGTGACATTAACATTAATGGAAACATTAATTGGGTCAGGATAAGCAGAGTGTGAGCACGAATAACTTCCAGAATCATCTATCTCTGATGACGACTTCCTCAACTGTGTACTTGTATTCGTTATATTGATATGAAATCCTGTATTGGAAAACACTATGAATAATTTGAACTGTATTTAATGTTAAATTGATTTTACCCTTACTTATGGTTTTCAAGGGCTTTTGGGAATTGGTGTAAAATTTGTTGCTATTGGATTTTAACATACGTTACATAATAAGCGTATCTCAAATAGTGATCTAGATTCTCAATAGTTATTATTTCATCAATATCTATGCATATACAAAAATGTAGAATATGCTTAATTATATTGTATTATTTCCTACAAGTAGAAATAAGAACACGCAAAATTGTCGAGTGTTTATAAATTATTTCCGCATTTGCAGAAAATATTTCATCTTAAAGGTTTTTTCGAAGGTAATAAACAGTTGTTGCTTGCATAGGAAACATATAAGGATCTTGCATAGTAGTACTCAGTTGTAAATTTGGATAATCAACATAATTTCACAGTACGCATGTTGTATGGGAGCAGTAATTTGGCTTACTAGTATATTGATAAATTAATTTTTTTTCTCTAAAATCTGTTTTTAATCCATGTATAAATATATATATTCCCTACACATACATACATGTATGAATGAATACATATATACTACTCACTGTCTTGCACCATCGATAAATTAATTATTCCTTAAAGTTGCTCACTCAATTTGAACAACATTTATTTAAAGAGTGTATAGCAAGGCATCGAGCAGAGGTAGAGTTTGACATTTCAATCTAAAGCTGTTGATTTGATTTATTTCTTACCAAAATAGAAACTAGATCGCAAATTAACTGACGGTAAGTATGGAGCAAGTGAAACAGAGGTTTGTACTAAAAAGGTTTGATGAAAGTAACACAGCTTTTGGGATCTTAAATCTCATATGCACTTCCATCTTCGCTAGAAAAGGGTTTTTGATACGCTACTCTCCTCATGAACCCTTGGCATACGGTGTTGATAGAAATTGGGGTTTTCTTGGGATTCAGTACACCCGGTCGACCAATCAGCCATTGTAAATGACGATATTTGCGTTCGGGATACTTCTTGACTCTTTAATCTCGGAAATGAAAAACGCAAGTAAACAAGGATCCGCAAAGATAACATTCAATTCTAAGAATAGCCATGGTGTCATCCAGTATCTTCTAAATATGTGATTAAAAATCTATATTGAAGCTTCAGATTTGTTCTATAAATAATAGATAAACATAACTCAATCATTGCTTCTTAATTATTCCTGAAAATACTTTGATTTAATTTTTTTTTAAACACGTGTCTTTATTTCTGTAACTACCTGATAGATTCGCGATCACGAGACGGAAAACAATCCATCATATGCCAGGGGTTTATGAGGAGATTAGGGTATCAGAAACATTGGCTACCGGAGATGATGAACTTCAGATATTCAAGTAAATACCTGATAAGATTTTCTGCCCATCTCTCTGCCAGATTAAACTTCCACCAATCAAATTTTGCAGGGATCCAGGATTGATGACGACACACTCGAGAACAATGCCTTCTCCCCTTTGAATCGAAAAATCGTACTGTGGTGTAATCTGTAGCTTCAGCCTTTCTAAAACTAAATGCGAAATATAATTGTCAAAACTTTGAGATCATAAGCTGTACTTTTAAAACAGTAATACAGTGTATAGACAGCCGTGCTTTCTCTTTGATGTAATTACCTTGTATTCTGATACTCTTTGTTTCAGTTGTCTTCCCATTTGATGCCGTTATATTCCATTCACCTAAGAAAACAAGTTTACTTTAGTATATTAACATATATTACTTTAAAGTGTTTTCAAAATTTTCTTACATTCTTCTTTATACAAGTTACCTTCATCTTGCAGCAA
>NW_026921239.1:0-18787 GCF_032062105.1 Saccostrea cuccullata
ATTTTTAAGATTATTTTAAAATAATTTTAATTTAAATTTAGTGTTAAGGCAAGGATACCAAATTTGGAAATCATACAACTTAGAATTTAAAAAAAATATGACAGATGTACACTAGTACTCTTCGTTAATTATGAAATATATTTTTCACAAATCGGAAGCAATTTTTTTTCACTTATACAACAACTTTAAAAGTGTGCATAATGTACAGACTACATCACTTAAGCCAATAAAATTTTATGTATAGTTAGAAATTTCAAAAATTTACTTTCCAGAAAAAAATGCACTGCAGGATGGCATTCTCTCCAGGATAAGCTTTATACCCACTGTGATAAACAGCTCGGATAGGAACAAAAATGTCAGCAGAATCTGTACAAGACTAACATGGTTATAATTATATCGTATTTATCGTTAAATAAACCGTACATTTAAAAAGAAATTTGGAAGTTCATGAGTGGTACTAGTATACGCCTACAAAGACCTTCAAATACTTAATCCATTTCTAGACACTCGTTTGCCAGCGACTTCATTTAATACAGACGACTTGCAAATCCAATACTCCATATTATCTATTTTTATACGAAAGGCATTGCTCTTAAATTTACATTAATTATCATTCTTCCTCTGCATTTGCAGATGTCTATTGTTGTTTTGAATAACATAACTGATACAAATGTCACAGAGCAATCACCCAAGTTAATTAATTGTGAATGAGAGAGTTACTGATAGGTTGCAGGTGCGCGGCGCAGGCGTTGTAGCCCTGTTTCCCAAGAGTGTAATTTTAGTTAGTTAGAGAGAAAGCGAGTGGACAAGCATGGATTTATAATTTGTTTATTTGTCATTTCTGTTATCGTTGTTTATTGTGCGTGATAGAGTTCTGTGGGATGAAAGTGAGCACTAGATTGATTTGTGTGAGAAAGTGGGCCCGGGGAACCTGAGTGAGAGAGGAGGAGAACCAGTCTGAAAGTCAATGAGTGTGGACGTGTTTTTGTATTGTGAACATTGTGCTTTTTCTTATTAATATATCTCTTGTTGTAAATATGTAAATAAACGATGTAAAGAAAAGCAATCGTCATAATTAACCAGTGCCAGTGACAGGGAGGAACCCCCGTCACATATTATGGTGGCCAGCGGTCGGATTAGATTATCTTAACTATGTCGATATATACTTTGGAAAATTAACTCTTTGAAATCCGTGAAGAAAATGACTCGGAAAAACAGGAGAAGTAAACTGTAAAGGATTATGCTGCAAATATAACAAAGCTCCATGGACATGCCTGGACGGCAAAAAGAAACCCTCACTAAGGAGCGTTTCGATCAAGGATTAAAACCTGAAACCAAAAGGTATGTTTTGCTTCCCAATCTTAAAACTTTCGAAGAAGCATTCAGGGACACAACGAGGGAGGAGTGTAACAACTTCCTGGTGGATGTCCCGATGGCCAGGATAACAGTGGCAACTAGATGTACGCCGTGCGGCTCTATGAGAACAGGAGAGCTGGAAAAGTCCCTTGTACTTGCAGAACACACAGCAAAGGTGTCCGTGATGACTACCAAGATCGGACGTTTCACCTCTAAGCAACAATACATTCCGCAAAACTTTCGAGGACGAGGCCATGTATTCCGTCAAAGACAGGACCGAAATCCTAGGACCATCGACGGGAGACCGATCTGTAACAACTGTCGGAATGTAGGGTACCTCGCACTTCAGTGTAACAATGAGAATACGCCGATTCCGAAAACTAAAGTTCGCATCTAGTACTCCTGAGGACAGCCGGTGACAGAAGACGGACATTGAAGTTTCGTCGGTCTGTGAAAAATGTGTTGAGAATTTATCCTCAAGTTTTGTGTTGCCAAAACTGGAGGAGGTGATTGTCATTTAAATCCGCAATTTTGTTTCGCCAAAATTGGAGGACGTGTAAAGAGTCAAATGGTCTTCAAGTTGATTGATAATGGATCCAGTGAGATGATTTTCAGTGAAGAATTCGTGCTTGGAGACGTAACGAAAACGGCCTAGGGAGTGACTTTTTTTTGTGGCAACGGGCGACCGTGTCGACAAAATTGGGAAAATGCGACTTTAGAATAAGAATTGGTAAAGAAAAAAATCGGATATTGTGTATGGCAACGGGCGACCGTGTCGACATAATTGGGAAAATGCGACTTTATTATAAGAATTGGTGGGAAAAAAAATCTGATAATATGTGTAATGCTTTTATTACCCGGAATTTCCAGTATAATTATATTTTTAACTTTGATATTTTGGAAGACTCTACTTGATATATTGATGATACAAATAATTCTTTGTCTATAAATGGTGAGTGTAAATCATTTAGTCCTGATGCAAGGAAGTAAGTGAGAGTGCGCAAGATGCACATGTAATTAAGAGAAGTTTTTATACAGTCAAAGAAATAAATAATTGAAGTGTATATGACGTAGGTTGTGTATATAATGTATATCTAAAATGAACATTTGTTTTAAAAAAAATGTAAAGATAAAACGCAAAAATCTAAGGGAAAAAAAAAAAGATAAAACATGAAATGTGTGTGCATGTAAAACTATTTTATTATTTCTGTGTGTAGTAAGGTCTCTTTATCTATGAATGTGTGATTCTTGTAAGCGATATCAAATTGTCATTATCAGTCTACTACATGTAATTTTATTAGTGTGTCGGGACGTCACACTTAAGAGGGGAGGTATGTCACAGAGCAATCACCCAAGTTAATTAATTGTGAATGAGAGAGTTACTGATAGGTTGCAGGTGCGCGGCGCAGGCGTTGTAGCCCTGTTTCCCAAGAGTGTAATTTTAGTTAGTTAGAGAGAAAGCGAGTGGACAAGCATGGATTTATAATTTGTTTATTTGTCATTTCTGTTATCGTTGTTTATTGTGCGTGATAGAGTTCTGTGAGATGAAAGTGAGCACTAGATTGATTTGTGTGAGAAAGTGGGCCCGGGGAACCTGAGTGAGAGAGGAGGAGAACCAGTCTGAAAGTCAATGAGTGTGGACGTGTTTTTTTTATTGTGAACATTGTGATTTCTTATAAATATATCTTGTGTTGTAAATATGTAAATAAACGATGTAAATAAAAACAATCGTCATTATTAACCAGTGCCAGTGACAGGGAGGAACCCCCGTCACACAAATCACTAATAACTCACCCTCTACATTGAGGTTCAATAAATTTCCCTTTCGAAATATTTGTTTGTTTTCATTCCAAACACCACAGTAATAATCCTTTGCTCCGTAAGATCGGTTGATGTTTAGAAAATGAACGTTTCCTGGCGGTTATTATTTTATGAAATAAAAGGAAAATTAGAAAAGAAATAAGAAAGAAAGGAAAATCAAGGAGAACTGATAATAAAACATTTAACAGTTTTCTAACGGATTTTTTTGAAGGAGATGTGATCCAGAACTTTTGAGTAAATTTTTCTGACAATAGTGCAAAGTAATTATTACCCTCTCTATCTAACGCCATATTTTCGCTTATATCCACAATATTTGACGTCCCAGGTCCACTTTTCCATTCTATTCGACAGTTGTTTGTTGGTACACAGATGGGTTTGTTAGAACATGAAAGTTTGCAGTGATGAAATTCTTGACATGTTTCGTTTCTTTCTTTCTTAAATGGAAATGAATCAATTCCTACCAGGAAGGGAAAAAAAAGAGAATTATGATCGCAAATATTATAAAATTAGCTTAATTTACAGTATGATTTCTATTTCGTAACTCTATAAATGAATAGGTGTATTCTTAAGAATTTATAAAAAGTGTGCATTTTCTTTCCGAGTTATATCTATACCGACATCATGAAACAAACCTATTAGACCATGAAAATAAATTATATTTCTTTATTTAAAAAGTAAAAAATGTAAACTTTTTAAAACGTTCCTATTAATGATATTTCAGGATATATTGACTTTTTAAAATATGAATAACTGAAAATTGATACACTCACTTGTTTCTGATATCTTAACAAAAGCAGAAATTGAAGCCCCAAACTCATTTTTGTTAGACAATAATACATTCCAAAATCCTCAGTTGTGAGATTTGAGAAGAAAATTTCCCCAGTATTCCAGTAAGAGGTAACTCTTTGGTTATCTTCAAGTTTCATCAAACTTTTATACCATTCATACCTTAAAAATACATCAAATGTGTTTAGGATAAAATACAGAAAAGATTAGTGATAAATTTTTTAAAATAATTTTAAACAATAAGTGTTTATAATAATAGGAAATTCTTATTTTTATCAAAGGAATAATCCAAGTCGAGTCTTAACGTGATATTTCCGTTTTCCGCCTGGCAGTGGAGACTCAGTGAGGTGGAGTGGACTGGAGGAAAGAAATATTCCGGTTCAAACTCTGACGTAATCACAGGAGGAAGACCAACATGTCCAGTTTCTTAGGAAAACATGGATAAATAAACTGTAGATAAGTGTTGAATAAATTCAGAGCTATTTCTGCATTATTGTTTTTTTTTAAGAATAACTCATCAGAAAAAAAGTGCATACATTACCTTTACAGAAGATTGCGTTGCTTATAACACACAGAAGGAAGATAACAATCTCTGTACTATTCATAGCTGTTTCTGTTTTTACATCATTATGAAGATATATTTTTCCATGGCAGAGCAAAATCCAAACTCTATAAAATATGATTTTATCCCAGAAAAACAGCTATATCAATGATAATTGAAATGACAAAAATATATTACAATATCTTTTTTATTTAATCTTATTAAATTACTGGTATAAAATATATTCAAAATCGAGAAGCATATTGACATTTTTGCATCAGAGGACCTAGCAAGGTTCGAGATTTATATGTTTGCTTTGACTATACATTGTATATTGTATTGGATCTATTTAAACAAATGAATCATTTTAATAAACATTAAAAAATATTTTCTCTCACGAATATAATATTATTTTAATTTATATTTTTGGATGATAAAGAAAGGCCACAGCTTATTAGTTGCTTCAATTAATGTCAAATATGAGACAATCATTTAACAATCATTGATTGCCACACACCTAAATTGGTAACGATCAAAAGATGGTCCCGCCAAAATTTTTCTTAAGAGTGATATTATGAACCAAAATTATCAGTGTAGGTGGAAAACACACTAAACACATTAGTACTCACCTATGGCCACGTTTTACTGTTGTTTGAACGTATTTTCATAAAATTATATGACTCCGCATTAGCATTACGGGTCATAAAACAGGTAAGGAAATGATTCAATTGAACGAACTATTCTAAATAAAATTGGAAAACTCACACTGCACTTTTCCAAAGGATAATTTCCTCTTTCCTTTGTGAATATAGTGTTTAATCCCCTTCTAGAGACCTCTTCATAAAATGTAGCAACTTCCCTCACTTGTGTTGCAAATTATCATACATGTATCATATGCAAATAGAGTTAGAGTCTTTATCCAATTGATTTGAAACGCAAAAATAAATTCTATGCACGAACAATTTCTAAAACGAAGATCCTGATTGACAGATAAGTTGTTTGATACAAGATTATATCTCTTTAAAGTAAACATTTCACAAATTCTAAGCCCGATGCATTGACTTTGTTTGGAAATTCACTCAATCGCAAGACAAATTTATACTGACATATTTTACTCTAATTATTTCTCATATATTTGCCCTGGATTGTATGCTTTTTTTGTTCATCCCATCAAGACAAAGAGAAATCGTTGGATGAACTAGCTCGACATGGAATGCATACTCTTCCATGTCATCTTATTCCACCTCTTGTTCCACAGAACCTAAACTAAAATGTAAATTACTTAGATTATACTTCTGATTTTTTTAGACGCAACTTTGACAAACCAGGTGTAAGTATTAATTTTATAGTCTACTCGCTGTATATTTATATGTTTCTGTACATAATCTTCTTTATGCCTTCCATATGATAATAGTGCAAATTTAAAACCAAGTTTCCCGCAGCTCTGTTGTTTTTCAGATTGAATGAAAACCAAGAATGAGTATTGTTGTAAATATGTCATTTATTAATGACACAAATGAAACACATGAAATTTGGGAGATCCTATGACTTTCTACAATTTGTATCTACACCTTGTTATGGATCTCCCAAAATTTAAAATAACATCATGACAATACTCAAAAAACACAAATATATCAAATATTTAAGCTGAAAAATAAGGTGGCAACAAACAATAGGCCACGAGACAAAAGAAATTATCAACATACATCCCAAAGTAAAGTTTAACCTAAGGGACGGTTGTACAGGGTGGCGGAGGGTATGTTTTTCTTACAAAAATGGTGTGTACAAACACTTGCAGCATCCACCAGCGATAACAATCACGTGATATCTCTGACGTTAGCTAACGACTAATCAACGCAAAGCCCCAAAACCTGAGACTATGCACTACATAACGTCCTATCTCTGAAACCTGAGATATTCATAAAATATACTACAATCACTACATTCTAACCACAGAAATGGAAAATTACATATGCATGCATAAAACATATTATTATCAATAATATTACATTATGCCTTCCATATGATAATAGTGCAAATTTAAAACCAAGTTTCCCGCAGCTCTGTTATTTTTCAGATTGAATGAAAACCAAGAATGAGTATTGTTGTAAATATGTTATGTTTTTCTTACAAAAAATGGTGTGTACAAACACTTGCAGCATCCACCAGCGATAACAATCACGTGATATCTCTGACGTTAGCTAACGGCTAATCAACGCAAAGCTCCAAAACCTGAGACTATGCACTACATAACGTCCTATCTCTGAAACCTGAGATATTCATAAAATATACTACAATCACTACATTCTAACCACAGAAATGGAAAATTACATCTGCATGCATAAAACATATAAGTATCAATAATATTACAGTCTGTATGAATATTTTCAGGACCACAATGTAAACTAGTTGTAAACTAATTGTGCCATCCTGCATAAATAAAGGATATTATTATGATGATGATGATGATGATGATGATGATGATTATTATTATTATCATAACCCAGTTCCTCTGCTGACTGTTTGAAATCGACTTTTGAGCATTATTTTTGTTCTTTATCTTCACATTTAATAGGTTATACCTTCAGATGTTTTTTTTTTCAATCATGGGAAGGAGCTAGTAGACCAAGAGGTGTAAAAAGAAATTAGATACTTTCTTTTGTTTCGTTATATATTCTTGTAGATTGTTTTTTTTAATTTAAGGACGTGTGCTTTTATAAGTAATAAGGGTTTATTTGTCAAAAAAACTTTCTTGATAATATCTAAAGTCTTAAACTTGTAGAAACGTTCATTAGAAGTGTATGTTTACATGAAATGCAGTATAGCCAAAGATAAATCAATTTGAAAAGTCTCAAAGTGTAAAACAAAAACTCATAAATCATTTAAAACTCATTTAAATGAGACTTAAGTATCTGTTCACATCGAATTATGTCAAGTTGGATGTTTTGCTCCCACGCATGGATTAAACTTTTAAAAGTAAATGATTATCTGATTTGTCTTTTGGAAAATAAAGTCACTTAGAACATTTCTTCAACAAATTTCTCAATTAAAGGGTTGTATGTATTTCAGGTAAATATCTTTATGGTCCGAAGTGCAACAGATCCAAGTTTTATGAAGGATGTACATGTACATAATAATCTAATTGAATAATTTCGTTTTAAATCATTGCCATTTGCGATTTAGTCAATTTAGGAACTATGTTTTTATGTTTTCTATAATCAAAAAAAAAAAAAAAAAAAAAAAAAAAAAGAATATTAAAGTCACACTGAAAAATTGTAATAAAATTCCATCTCAACTTCACTTCTGCTAAAACATATACTTATCTAAAAAGAATACATTGTAAATATAAAGTTTTAACAAAGATGAATAGGACGTTTCTAAATGACCTCAGTTACTTACAGTGTTCGTCTTGTGGAAGAAATACAGTCAATTCTCGAATTATCGCCATCCGATTCATCGCCATTTTCGCAATACCGCCATGATTTCCAAAGAACGTTTTTCCTGCTATATAAAATTCTCTTTATAACGCCAAATTCGCATACCGCCATCCGCTACCCTGTTTTCAAAACAAACGTCCATTTTTAAGTGTCAGTTATCTCGATATACCGCCACAGGTGCGTGCGGTCAGTGAAGCGCAGCTAATTGGTTGATGCTATCCCTGTTGTAAAGCATGCAAAGCCAGACAAGGTATACGCAATTAAATAATTAAATTAAAATTAAATGAACAAATAATTTTAATATGAACTGTTACAATGATGTTGGTCTGTTGTTTTGTTTAAAAAATCAATTACTCACGACTTTGCCACTAAAGGGGTAGTTGTGAAAGTACGCCGAATACAAAATTATTTTGATGATCTCTGCTTTAAACAATGCAAAGTCTGTCTAAAAATAATTATACGGTATAAATTGTGAACGTTTCACTAACAATGATGCCATAAACAATAAATTTATTCAAGAAACCATTTTACGTACTGTCAGCAATATATCACGACGATCGACCCAGCATGTTTTTTTTTCAATATCAGACGTGCCGATTTACATGTACATAGATGCACATGTACTTGTCTTTATTTCATAACTGCACATGTTGTTTTAAAGAAATTGTACATAAAAAATTACTTTCTTAAAATTTAGAAATATGTTTTATATACATGTACATTTAATTATAAGAATAGAAACGCTTTATGGTATTTCTAAGAACGGTAACTCTACTTCTTGTTTCCTAAAAGATGGGAAATTCAATTCATCGCCAAATTCGTTATACCGCCATGATTTCTAAATCACAAAAGGTGGCGGTTTATCGAGAATTAACTGTATGCTCAAAATAGTCTTAAATCTTTTTCTACTTTATTTGGTTTTTCATATAATTAAATAGGCATAAAATATTTTTGCTCCGACAAAAAAACATCTGCCATTCTGTAAAGAAATATATTTGAATAGGCCTTGTGAGTTAATATTTTTTCATCTTTGTTATCAACATTTATTTACATGTATGCTAAAATAATCATAAACCTTTAATTCCTAAGAAGAATATTTTGCTATCATAACACCCCTCAAATTGAATAATTTGATAAAAAAAACAAAACAAACCAAAACCAAATTAAGATAGTCATTAAACCCTAAATATTAGGTAGAGGATATTATCCAAACAACGTATGCTTCGACTATTTATAATGAATACGCAAAATCATAAAATCAAATTTTCACTATTCGTCATATGGCACTAGCTTCCCTTTTTTCCATAAAAAACAACCTTTAAAAAAAAGACACATTACGTCGACGTTTTATTTGCGCCTTCACAATTTCCTTATCTCTTTTTCTCGTAAAAATTGACGACTTATGAATGTTCATTTTGAAGAAGATTTTCATCGATGAGATGATAATGCTCCTCCTCATCCTCTAATGGGTTGTGATAATCATCGTGAGTCTGGAGACTATCTGTGGAATGTGTTACGTCCAAGTATCCATCACCCATGTTTGAATTACTCTCATCTGTTCCCTTGAAGCTGCTGATAGACCCCAATGCCGTGGGCAATGGGGCATCAGATAAATCTAACCTTAAATTGTAAGGCCGTTTCTTTAACAGTGGAACTTTTATGATGATCAAAATAATTTTTAAAAATTTTAAAACATCTTGAAACGTAATTATTTTTTCCCTACTTGCTTGAAAACAAAGAAATTATCTCATCAACATGTGGTCGACTGGTTCTGTCGAGATCCCAGCATTTTAACATTACTTCATCATACAACCATCTTGGACATAGATCCGGTTTTTCAGGAACCTGTCCCTCATTCAAATGTTCCAACAGCTGTATATCAAACCAAACATTTTAAGCAAGAATTTTATGAACATTTTCTATAGATGATGAACGTACGAACCATATTGTACCTTGAAATATTTAATCCAAAAATATATATCAAGTTAATAAAAACACTTAGAGACGATTTTGTTAAGATATTGAAAAATGTTGACATATATTTTAACAAATAAGGGGGCATCGGTACACTGTAATTGTAATGTAGTCTTTATAAGGGAGAAAGATGTGGACTATCCGGAAGTTTTATTTTTCTGTACTAGTTTTAGAAATTTTATCTGTTACACTAACCTTGGATTTGTGTTTGTTGCCAAATGGTACACAATCTAGACGTTCTCGACCAGAGAGGACGGAGAAAACTTCATAGAAAAGCATTGCCATTGTGTAAACATCACTGCCACACGATAGTTCGTTGTGTCCGATCACTTCCTTGGGAAGCCTTAAAAATTACTTATGAATGCTTTACTTAATTTCACGTTGACAAATGATTCAGGAAATATTGTATTTTGCTTAAATTAACTTATAGGTCAATGACATTGATTCATGTTGAAAAAGTAGGGAATTTTTTTAGTTAAGATTAAGATTTTTTATCAACTTTTTGGAGAAGAGGCCATTTTACCAATAAAGCATATCCTGAAGATCCTGATTGACTATAATACTATATTCTTGGATATTACATTCTTGTGGCAAGCTTTGCATCCTACCAATTCTAATCATAAGTGCCTAAAAATAAAAATTTTCTATATTCCTGAGTAGAAATTAAAGCATGAAATATATGGAGATTGATCTGATATAATTGTTATCTTTTACAAAAATTAATAATGACAAGTGCTTTATTTATTCAAAATTGCAATTTTGGAATACCCTTGGCATGTCTTGCTTGTCAACAATAAAAACATATTTGCCAGTCAAGTCTACCATTAACCACTTCATGCTGTGGATTTGTTTCACATGCTTGACAACCGCAAACAACAATCGTAAAAGAGTGTTTACGTTTTCCTCTTTTGAATTCTTCGACATTTCTTCAGCTATACACAGAATGTTGGAACTTGAAGGAAACGTATATTGCTGAAACAAAAATTATATTGCTATCTTTAATGTAGACTTGCTATTTAAAGTATGTATGTATTAATGCACTCTTTCATACTTTTTAATAATGTCAAACATATATATACTAGTAGATGTTTTATATGTTTGATAACATATAACTATGGTAGAGAGAAGAAAAGCAATACAACATGAAGAAATTATTTTAAAATATACATCTATATATAAAAAAATAAACAATAAAAACATAGAGATTTGAGCATATTTGATCGAGACGTAATTCGATATGAAATAGAGAATAAAAATAAAACGTCTAACGATGATCATTTTTGCATCCGCGCTTGATGAACATCGTCGAATTTTCTTTACTGCACATTCTTTTAAACCCAAACTTTCAGCCAACGTTCCACTTAATTTTGGTAACATTTGATTATAAAAGGTATCAGATACCAGTTCTTCAACGGTGATGCAATTTATCTATTAATAAATAAATAAATAAATGTTAATGGTGTTATAAAAATAATTTTATTACAATCATTTCAATGATTGATTCGGCAAAGGGTTTGAGACAAAATTTACCTCGTTTGTTATCTTGAATTCTTCTCCCGACTCAAGGTCTTCTTTTCGCAAACTAAAATCCAAATATTTGTTCATGCCGTACATACTTGACCTCAAATCATTGAAACAAGTCCCAAATGCTTCTAAAATCATAAATCATGATGCAAACGTATCAAAATAGAAATTTTTAAAACTAATTGTTGGATAACCGTAATACAGTGAAAATTGCTGTCGAAAAGCAGGAGAAAATATTGCACTGATTATGGACAGAATTATCTTTTGTTTTGCAATTTTACAAAATGAAAAACAAGCTACAATACTAAAATTGAATAGATTTATAGAGCAGGCACGTAGCAACGGGTGGGGGGGGGGCTCCCCACTTTTCTCTAAACATTACTTTTACTATTGGAAATGTTCATTGAAAGGCTGATTGCCCCCCCCCCCCGACTTGATACTACAGGAAACTGATATCAGGGAATTATGCATGTAGTATTGAATGCAACAAAAAAAAAATGGTACTGAAAGAAGTTGGATTTTCGAGTTTGGGCAATTTTCCTTTCTCTTTCTTTCTTTTTTTTAATTGCTTGTCAACTTTTTCAGGTAAGTCAAAACAAAAATTTTCACTGGCTGCCCCACCCCTTTCAAAAACAAAGCTACGTTCCTTTAGGACACTGAATATGGTTTTAGGGCCTTAAATTTGATGTGTAAAATATCAGTTCCTTTTCGCTATAAATTTTTTGGCGAATCCAATATATACCCCAGTTTTAGTGCATGGAATGACATGCATTTTTTACACACAGAACATTTTTTGTTTTTCTATGAATGTATTTCAAGACCAAAAAGGTATTAAATATCATTACTAACATTGAAAACGATAGGGCATTATCTTTTCAAGGTTTTTTTTAAAGGGGCATGGACACAGTTTCAGCTAAAATTCAAAATTATTTTTCCATTTTTACAAATATTTAACTAGGGTCTTTCTAATGATCATCAAAAAATTGAACGCCAGTTGTCCAGATACAAGACAGATTTAGAGCTCCAAACCTTTGTTGTGTAAACAAGGCTAGTGTCATGTTTTTCTTTATATAGGTTAATATACTAATATACTGTAGATTCCTTATTTTTCGCGAGTACTTTTTATCACGAATGGACTCTTCAACAGCAAATCACGAGAATAAGAATTCGCGAATGGACGGATGATCAAGAGTTTTAACATAGATCTCAGCACCATAAAAATAAAAGCGGGTAATTTAATTCGCGTGTGGTACTTCACGCGAAATTACGCGATAATTAATTCCACGCGTATATCTACTAGTATGTTCATTTAAAGTAGATAATTTCAAATAAAAGTTAATTTTAAATACGTTTCGACAAATACCATTGATTTGCTGAACTTCATTTTGTTATAAATATGATATTTTCTATATGTAAGGCACGAGCCTTGTTTACATTATGAAGAACTTTAAGTTCTGTATCTTGTTTGTTAATCAACAAATGATGTTCAAATTTTTGCTAATCAATAGATGATGCTTTAGGTAGGAGTTGTAAACATTAAAATTTGTTTTAAAAATTAGTTTAAACTGTGTCCAGGCCCCTTTAATACATAAAATCGTTAATGCGAGAGACAAAATATTCATACCTGCGTTTTTGATTGTTTTTTCTCGCAGCAAGTTGATCACATTTGGAATTCCCTATTAATATATTTTCTTTTTTATCAACATAAAGCCATCATTTTATTTCAATCAGTTTTCATCATTTTTTATTTATCGATACAATATAAGATTTTCCTCACGTTTATTATACAAAAACATACTCTTTCTGGTTTGTGTTCCCTCTTTAGTTGTTTATCCCCGATATGTGGTACAGTATAACTGCCAATATCTGTAATAAATAAATTTGTAATGTCATATTCAAAGCAGGAATATATTTTGTTTATTCATGTTACTAGTGAGCCTCGTTCATCCTGAAACCAATAATTCGAATATACAACATTCTGTACGAGATTTGTTGCATACAGAATCCATCTGTTATATTCCGTACGTCGCAGAAATTCGACAAATTCGCTTCAAAATACAAACATCTGGATTCACACATATGGCAACAATAGAGATATCTCTTTTTGTAAGAAAGATATCTATTCTACTTAGAGAGGTAACTTTATAAGCTAGAGAGAGATATCTTTAAGCGAGAGAGATATCTCTTAAAGCTAGAGAGATATCTCTTTAACAAGGTTAAAAGAGATAAATTTCTTAGTTAGAGAGACAACTCTCTAGATTTTCAAAAAGAGATATCTTTCCATGCTAAAGAGATATCTCTTTTAATGAAGGAGATGTCTCTTGTCCAGTTATCCTTAAAATAAAATAATTATTTCTCTCCCTATAAAACGAAAGCGAAACCGGAAGCAAAGTCTCTGAAATAATATTGCTGCTATAAGAAAAAAAGACATCATGCAAAACCCAGAATAATATATGTACTATGTAGACAAAAATGCTATAAATCCCTTGTTTGAAACAACAAATAATAATGGCAACATCGTTGATAAAAATGTTAAAAGTTTAATATTCAGGAAAACGAACGTAAGCATAAAATCTGAAATGCAATGGACCGAATTTTCTCAGCTTTGAAATCTAGAAAACACTGAATTACCTGTCATGTTTAAGTAAAGCTTTAATGTAGAATATCATGAATATGTCGAAATTTAAAAATACTTTTATGTACTACCGTAATTCTGTGAAAAAAAGCTTACTTCCGGTAAAGGGAGAAGTCATTTCAAATGGAATTTAAATAAAATTAAGGAAGATAGATATCTCTTTGCAGTGAAGAGATATCCTTTTTGCTTGTGAGATATCTCTTTTAGACACTTTTGAAATATATCTCTTTCACTTTGAGAGAAGATATATCTCTTAAGATGAATTAAGAGGGACACATCTCTTTTACATTAAGAGATATCTTTCTAACTTAAAAAGATATCTCCAAAAGTAAAAGAAATATCTCTAGGTGAAAGATATATCTCTTTCACGTTCAAAGATATCTCTTTTCACAAGAATCTCTCAAGGAGAAAGAGATATCTTTTCAAGTGGAAGAGATATCTTTCTTATAAAAAGGGAAATCTCTCTAAGTATTAGAGATACCTCTCTAAGTTTAAGAGATATCTTTTTCTCATATAGATATCTCTTAAAAATGAAAGATATTTCTTTAAGTTTGGAGATATCTGTATTTTCAAGAGACATCTCTCTAAAATGAGAGAAATCTCTATAATTTTTAGATTTTTATTTTACGAATAAATAGCAAAAGGGCTTGCATACACACAGCTAAGTTGTACATGAACTCGTAATGAACTACTTTTTTGTAACAAAAAATAAATTAAGAATAAATTTAAAAAACAGAATTTTTGAAGAATAATTACCCAAGCTTCCCCGAGACGATTGGTCTCTTCGTAATGTTTGTATCTCTTTTTCAACTACGTGCATGGGCGGTCTCTTTTCAGGATGTATATCGTAACAGTGTGTTGAAAGAATGTGAAATGAATGTGGTATGCATTTCCATTTGTAGGGCTTGATTTTCTGTGCAACAACCTGATGTAAAAGCAAACAACTTAATCAATATGATAATAAAATACTGATGCAAAATATAGAAAATAATAAAGAACAAAATTATTCAAATAATTTTATAGATATGATACCCTTATGATCACATCTTCCGTGTTTTCGCTGTAAAGTTCTGTATATGGTTCACAACCGTATGTGAACATCTCATGTATGGTATGACCAAACATCCAGACATCTGTTTTTAAATCATACTTTCCATGTAGTATAGACTCCGGAGCCGACCATCGGATAGGTATCCAATCCCCACTGATGACTGTAAAATTTTATTTAAGCATTATTGAAAAAATCCTACTGGAATTCATAAAGATACTTAAGATTTATGCTTAGATACATACTTAAGTATAAATAAATTCTTAGTTAAGAAAAAATTCCTAAGTCATATTCATATAAAATCTAAGTGTAATTCTTAGCTAACTTTAATTCTAGATAATTTAATTTTAGTTTTACCACGTCATTTGATTGGTTAAACGGTTTTATCCATTTTGTATAACATAACTTGCCTACGTCACAATGAGTTACGTCAAAAAATATTACTCCTCTTGATGTTAACTTTTAAAATGTGCGATATTTGAAGTCTGAAGGGAATTTGAAGGAAAAATTGTCTCATTGTCTACATTGTAATTATATTATAAGGAATGAAGGTTATTTCAACTTATGTTATACGATATAACATAACATGGGGCAGTTTACGACTTTTTTTAACCGCTTCGCTTTATTAAGCGTAAACTGCCCCAAGTTATGTTATATCGTATAACAAAAGTTGAAATAAGCTGTATTCCTTTAGAAAATTAAAGCACATAAGGTAAGTCACCATAGCAGCGCATGGAAAAATTCCCGAACAAAAAGTGCACTCTTGTGTGAAGGAGGTATTTAGTTCTATGTGTATTACATCACAACTAATATGTAAAGCTATGCCATAGACATTGCATATTTGCATCTTGCCAGTTGATTAATATCACAAAGTCAAAAAAAGTTCCTAATTGTTAGATGTTATAGCATGGTTTCTTAATAAAAGATTATAATTTCTTCTGTTTACCCTTATTTTTATATTGATAATGGAAAATTAAGAAATTCTTATCTACTTAAGACACCTCCCGAGGACACTTAACTTTAAGTCAATACATCAGCACTAAGTATGTTTATGAATTACACTTAAGTATTTCTGCCAAATTTAAGTAAAACTTAGGGAAGTTAAGTAAAAAAACATGACTTAAGGTCAAGATCTAGTAAAAAACTTGAGACTAATTTTTTGGTGCTAGATCCATTATGACGTCATAATCAATTTCAATTTTCTTTTTCCCGTACTTTACGGCTTTAGCAGAATTATGTAGAAAATGGGGTATTCTTATGTCATTCAATTTGAAATCATATGAAAAGTAAACCGGATACCTATATTAAATTTGATATTGATTTAAAGAAGAGGCCATGAGCATATTAATTACCGTTTTCTGAGAGACTGTAGGCAATCTGTATGCATTTCCTTTGCCAAATACGAAAAAAAACTCCCATATTCATGACTGGTTTTCTTAATTTTTCATTGAAAATGACAGTTTAAAATACAGTTTTTCATCTTGTTTACCTACAAATTATGCCCCGAAACACCTTATTTGACCAAGCTAAAGTTGTAAAGCATCAATAAAGGAATTTATTTCTCAAGTTTGATAAATCTGTAGGCACCTTTCATTTACTAGATCTTGACCTTAAGTGATTTTTCAAACTTAAGAATATACTAAGAAGTTTTATGAATTCCACCAATGAACGGCGTATACTGCAGTGTTTTTATTTCAGAAGCATCTGGAAGAACCACTGATAACCCCACACACCACGATGTCTACATAAGTACTTCCTTTTTTATTAGCAATATTTATAAATATTTCAATTTCATTTGGAGTAATTGCTATAAATTAGAAATGACGAAAACCATATACTGGATCTTTCCTGTCCTCACGCAACATTTATTAACCAATGATTCTCGATAAATTTACTACTGGTTTGTTATGGGATTTTTTTTTATTTCTTTACCTGAAATATGCGTGCTAGAAGAGGCGTCTGTCGTGCTGTGAGCAAGCTCCAACTTTTGTAACACAGCCATGCATTTTCCCGAGGTCAGACACGTTTTCAAACAGAACGAATGTAATGTAATATCGCGATGCACAATGCGGTGTGAATGCAGATAGGTAAAACAGCTCGCCATCTCTTGCAAGCGTTCGTACATCCATGATCTAGGAAGCCACTTGTGGGACCTTCTTGCTTCCAACAGCCTTTCCAACAAGCCTTGAGGATGATTTTCAACCACATAAAATGGCAACGGCAAGCTAGAGGAACCGTAGGCCAAAAGTTTCGCAATTGAATTACATGTATGCCTATAATCTTTCTGCATAGAGAGCAAAATTTCAAACTCATTGGTTTTGCGCATATGTTTAGACTTTGCTTCTTCAGTATGAATATTAGTTTTTAGGCTGGAAATATCTGGAATCAGGATTGATATCGTGACATTAAAATGATACAATCTTCCCCCACATATCGACCAGTAATTCCTTTCATCTGTCTTGGAAAAGATTTCCCTATCTTTGTCATGTACATGCAGACCCGGCACTGTATTCTTAATATTGGCTTCTGCTAATTCTCGAATCTTTGTTTCTGATAAATCTAAAGCTTTTACAACCAACTGCAAGACTGGATGACCAAGAGTAAAAAGAAGATCGTGAACTTCGTCTGGAATTGGCAGGAAAGACCATTTTGCATGGAAACCTTGGGAAGATACCTTTAATACTTCTAAGAGAGTCTGGAAATCTTCACTTTTTTCATCAACTAAACAAAAGGAATGAGAGTAAGCATAAACCCAAGGAATATTTTCTTTAAATGGTGGAAACACACTTGATTTTATAAAGCCAATAGTATATATATCAAAAGCTAACCGGTTCAAATTTTCCGAAATTGTAAACAGTATTTAACATTAACGACTAAGATAAAACCTTTGTTGAATACATCGGCTACTCCAGTTAGGAGTAGTTCTGTAAGAGGATGAAATAACTCTTCATGCCACTTCCTCTCCAAAAGACGATGCGGACAACAGTATGTTGCTCGAAGAAACTGCATAAAGTTGCAGAGAAACAACGATGGACTGCTAGCCATCTAAAAACCAATTAAACAACTTATTAAAAACTGCCATTAGCTACTGATATTTTTAATATTCTTTCAAACTTTTTATTTTTTATGAGGAAAATCGTAGAACCATTTAGAATCATTTCTATACTTAATTAAATATGTTTTTTTTTGTTGGGAATATTGAGTATTATATTTACAACGTTGTTAAATATTCAATCTCATTCTAATTCTACTGTCTCCGTGTTATTAATATTTCAATAAAACAACAAAATTACATTTTTTGCTAACTTGGAAGCTTATCTATTCCACTCACTCCCTCAAGAATAGCAGTTAACTTCGACTACGTCTTGTATGCAAATAATTGATCCACGATTGGCACAGGATAGTGGTTTTACTTACAAACCATGGTACTTTAGAAGAGTAAAGTTACTCATTGTTGAAATTTTGACATACCCGTAGCTTTTATTGCCACAGTTAGAATGCATTTAAATTATACCTTTGAAATCAATCCAAATGCAACAATGTATTGCTCGTGTATCCTTAAAGCTTTGCTAAATCCTTTTCACTGTCTTTTGTTGAAAAGGCATCTTCCCAATTTCCAAGAATTTTTATCAGAGTATCACTCATTTTAAATTTTTCAAATTTTG
>NW_026921240.1:0-18684 GCF_032062105.1 Saccostrea cuccullata
CTAATAAAGTTCCTTCAAATGACATCAAGGTCAATGACCTTGTGACCTTGACTGTGACCTACGGTATATGCTAAAAATAGCTTTTTCCACTTTTTGCCATAACTTTTGAACCATATGAGATAGGGACTTCATATTTAGTATGCATACTCTCCTAATAAAGTTCTTTCAAACAACACCAAGGTCAATGACCATGTGACCTTGACTGTGACCTATATGCTAAAAATAGCTTTTTCCACTTTTTGCCATAACTTTTGAACCATAGGAGATAGGGACTTCATATTTAGTATGCATACACCACTAATTAAGTTCTTACAAACAACACCAAGGTCAATGACCTTGTCTGTGACCTATATACTAAAAATAGCTTTTTCAAACTTTGTTGACGCCGGGCGCATAGTGTTTCACAAACACATCTTGTTTTTTAGGCTGAAACTATCTGGAATTCGGGGAACACTATTTCTATAAAGAAACGTTCGTTACAAAAATTGTTTTTTAACACATGCAACAGAATTGGGTACAGAAACATTATAAAGATTGTCAGCAATAATCTGTCTCCTCTAATATCAGCTCTTCTGGATCCTCCACCTTATGCTCAACTGAAGTTCGAGGGGACTTCCTTGGAGACTTTCCCACTAGTCCTGACTCTACGGTTTCTTTTGGTTCTTTCCAATTATGTGTTCTGTTCAAGTGTCTTCTAAGCACAGTCTTCTTGCCAAAGGTATGAGCACACTGCTCACATTTAAAATTTCCTTTGCAACAATTAGACAAACCACAAGCCAAATTGTCAGGATGACTGATATGGGGTTTGGTCACTTTAGCTTTGGTTTTTCCTTGACTTGACTTCTTCAACTTTTGCCTCTTTGTGACCATGCTGAGATTTGACACATGCAACTGACCTGAACATGTAACTTCCCTTCGTCTAAGCCTAGATATTGTTTCTTGTTTCACACAGAAACATCCAATATGTCCTTGTAAATGCAATTCATGTTCAACTCCATAAACATGCATTTTCATTTCAGATACGTCTAATATTAAACATTTGTTAGACTTGAGAAAATCTAAACCCAGGAATATGCCATCAGCTTTGATATTTGCAATAACAGCATGGCATTTAGATTCACTATCACCAAGTCGAAGTGAAAAATTCCCTCTTCCTTTAACCTTCAGGGGTGTTCCACCTGCACCTAGAATACTTTGAGTAACAAGCTCTAGTCTACCATCCCCTTCACTTTCTATTTCATTGTATAGTCTATCGGCTAAAATTGTCAAGGTTGCTCTGGTATCAACCAACAAATTGCATGGCACATGATTCACCAAAGCTTTGATGAATGCTTAACCACAGTTGTACTAGATACCACTTGGTTGGTTAGCTCTACTGGTCAGAGACCAGAAGAGCTTATGCGATAGTAATGCGTCCGGCGTCCGTCCGTCTGTCCGTCTGTCTGTCTGTAAACAATTTTTCAAAATGCTACTCCTCCTACAGTTTTGATCTGATTTCAATATAACTTGGCATATAAGTAGACTACACTAAGATACATAATTCTGTATATCGGATTTTGATTTCGACGAACGGTGTTGGCGTTGTTACTAAAAATAGAAATTTCTGTGAGATTCTTTCAAAATGCTACTCCTCCTACAGTTTTGGTCTGATTTCAATATAAATTGGCACACAAGTAGACTATACATGTACTAAGATACATAATTCTGTATATCGGTTTTTGATTTCGACGAACGGTGTTGCTGTTGTTACTAAAAAAAGAAATTTCTGTGAGATTCTTTCAAAATGCTACTCCTCCTACAGTTTTGGTCTGATTTCAATATAAATTGGCACACAAGTAGACTACACTAAGATACATAATTCTGTGTATTGGTTTTTGATTTCGACGAACGGTGTTGGCGTTGTTACTAAAAATAGAAATTTCTGTGAGATTCTTTCAAAATGCTTCTCCTCCTACAGTTTTGGTCTGATTTCAATATAACTTGACACACAAGTAGACTACACTAAGATACATAATTCTGTATATCGGTTTTTGATTTCGACGAACGGTGTTGCCGTTGTTACTAAAAATAGAAATTTCTGTGAGATTCTTTCAAAATGCTACTCCTCCTACAGTTTTGGTCTGATTTCAATATAAATTGGCACACAAGTAGACTACACTAAGATACATAATTCTGTATATCGGTTTTTGATTTCGACGAATGGTGTTGGCGTTGATACTAAAAATAGAAATTTCTGTGAGATTCTTTCAAAATGCTACTCCTCCTACAGTTTTGGTCTGATTTCAATATAACTTGACACACAAGTAGACTACACTAAGATACATAATTCTGTGTATTGGATTTTGATTTCGACGAACAGTGTTGGCGTTGTTACTAAAAATAGAAATTTCTGTAAAATTCTTTCAAAATGCTACTCCTCCTACAGTTTTGGTCTGATTTCAATATAAATTGGCACACAAGTAGACTACACTAAGATACATAATTCTGTGTATCGGTTTTTTGATTTCGATGAACGGTGTTGCTATGTTACTAAAAATAGAAATTCCTGTGAAATTCTTTCAAAATGCTACTCCTTCTACAGTTTTGGTTTGATTTCAATATAAATTGGCACATAAGTAGACTATACATGTACTAAGATACATAATTCTGTATATCGGTTTTTGATTTCGACGAACGGTGTTGCTGTTGTTACTAAAAATAGAAATTTCTGTGAGATTCTTTCAAAATGCTACTCCTCCTACAGTTTTGGTCTGATTTCAATATAAATTGGCACACAAGTAGACTACACTAAGATACATAATTCTGTATATCGGTTTTTGATTTCGACGAACGGTGTTGGCGTTGTTACTAAAAATAGAAATTTCTGTAAGATTCTTTCAAAATGCTACTCCTCCGACAGTTTTGGTCTGATTTCAATATAACTTGACACACAAGTAGACTACACTAAGATACATAATTCTGTATATCGGTTTTTGATTTCGACGAACGGTGTTGCCGTTGTTACTAAAAATAGAAATTTCTGTGAGATTCTTTCAAAATGCTACTCCTCCTACAGTTTTGGTCTGATTTCAATATAAATTGGCACACAAGTAGACTACACTAAGATACATAATTCTGTGTATCGGTTTTTGATTTCGACGAACGGTGTTGGCGTTGATACTAAAAATAGAAATTTCTGTGAGATTCTTTCAAAATGGCGCTACTCCTCCTACAGTTTTGGTCTGATTTCAATATAACTTGACACACAAGTAGACTACACTAAGATACATAATTCTGTATATTGGATTTTGATTTCGACGAACAGTGTTGGCGTTGTTACTAAAAATAGAAATTTCTGTAAAATTCTTTCAAAATGCTACTCCTCCTACAGTTTTGGTCTGATTTCAATATAACTTGGCACACAAGTAGACTACACTAAGATACATAATTCTGTGTATCAGCTTTTTATTTCGACGAACGGTGTTGGCGTTGTTACTAAAAATAGAAATTTCTGTGAGATTCTTTCAAAATGCTACTCCTCCTACAGTTTTGGTCTGATTTCAATATAACTTGGCACACACGTAGACTACACTAAGATACATAATTCTGTATATCGGATTTTGATTTCGACAAACGGTGTTGGCGTTGTTACTAAAAATAGAAATTTCTGTAAAATTCTTTCAAAATGCTACCCTGATTTCTGGCACACCTACACTAAGTTTTGTGTATCTGATGTTACTAAAAATAGAAATTTCTGTGAGATTCTTTCAAAATGCTACTCCTCCTACAGTTTTGGTCTGATTTCACTATAACTTGGCACACAAGTAGACTACACTAAGATACATAATTCTGTGTATCAGTTTTTGATTTCGACGAACGGTCAATGATTTAATTTTTTTTATATTTCAACTAACAATCTTTATAGAAATTTGCTCCTGTAGTATAAAAATGTTTTATAAACATGTTGTTTCTAGCAGTTCAAACGTTTTACCATATATTTGAGAAAAAAAAAAATAAGTAATGAAAGTGTGTTTATATCTATGGAAACTAGATATTTTAAAACATCATAGAACAAAAAATAGATGCAACCTTGAATCAAACTTTTAAATTTACAAAATATGTTTCATTCATGCGTATCTACTTATTTTATAAAATTATTTGAATTTAGTTTAATTATTTTTTTTTTTCAATAATGATGCTCATATATGAATTAGATGAAAAAAGTTGGAAAATTTTGAACCTTAATTTTGTTGTTGTTTTTTCCGATTAATATTACAGTGTTAACAAGCAAAAACTACATTTGGAAATAAAATTGTTCTAAACTAAAGATAGATCATTCTTACATTCATGTAGTATTTTGATGAGAGAGAGAGAGAGAGAGAGATCTTATATTTAATCCAGTTTATGGATATAGAAATGAAACTTCGATGAAAAATCGAATTTCCAAAGCAACAGAATATCGTAAAATAAAAAGAAATCTCTATTGGTTTAAATATATCTATTTATTATTTTAAGGAACTTTAAAAACTTTTTAAAAAAGTTTTAGCTTCATCTGCAGATTTAAGTGGATCTCTCACGTCTATGTCAAATCATTTGATCTGTGTCATTCATAGTATATAAGCAATATACATCATATGTCATTACAGTTGTATTACCAATTAATCTATAACTTGTTTTATTTTTGAAACTAAAATAGATGTATCAGTTATTGGTTTGGTATAATATAATTGCCCAAATTGCTGTGAAAAAATGTAAGCGAAATGATTTTATTTTGGGAATTTATAGGTTAAAAAATTCCGGTGATAAACATTACATTAGAAACAAAAATAACGATGGCAAGTGTAAAGAAACAGCGAGAGGGTTAGAATTCTACACATAGCATCACACAACAATATTTTACATGTACCACCTCGTAAAAAATTACCAACCCAGAATTTCTTCACAAGCAAAAATAAAAATAAACAGATAAAGGAATAAATGAAATAAAAAAAAAAATTAACTCATTTACCAAACAATAAAACCTATTTAGTGTGTGTTAGGGAGGGTGTGTGCGTGTGTGTGGAGGAGGGGTGCGTTGGTGGGGGTTAGTCGTTGGCTTTTTTATTTCATACCGGCCAGTGACCTATAATACCAATTTCACATAGATCCGTGCTTTCGAGGAGAGGTAGGCCTATTATAATGGGGGATTTTTATTTGGTTTAGTATTAAAAAAAAATAATTCTGCACAATCCATGCGCAGACACCCACCCCCTACCCCTCTAGATTCACGCATAGATTGTACATGTATGCATATCAGAATTCCTATTTAATTTTAGACCCCTCCCGCCAAAAATCTTTCAAATAATCTATATGATCCTGAACACCAAGGAATTTATAATAATTATACCCCCGCTTGAAAAGTTAGAGGGTATATAGTGATCGCGGGATGTCCATCTGTTTTTTACACTCTGGAGTACCCATCTTATATCCACAACTCCTCTTATGCCTATTGAAACTTCACAGATTCTTTTTTACATAGTGTCATTCACTGTGCACCTCTTTTTTTTTTTTTTACTTTTTCAAGGGGCGTATATTTCGGATTCCCCATAACAAAACATGGACACTGCCATTTCTTTCTAAAATATTGATAGGTACCCATCTCTCATCCACAAAAACATTGTACTTTCAGTGATTCTTTATTATACATAATGTCATTTTGCACCTCCTATTTTATTTTGTGCTCTTACAGTTAAGCTTATTTCGATTCTCCAAGACAAAAAAAAAACAAAAAAAAAACGGATTTTGTCATTATAAAGGTATGGGAGGCGGCGGTATCGATTAATAAACTCAGTGCTCACAGTACCTCTAGTTCATGATTTAATATTTACACTTTTAATATCTTTGTCCGAGATAAAATTACAAATAGTAAAAACAATTCATTTCTACATAAATCTACTGGTTCATTGATAGGCGTGGTTAAAAAAAATACGGACGGAATTGTACAAATAGTGACAGAAGCGGGACTTGTTGCACATATCACGCAAGCCACTCGATTGATCACAGCATGAAACCAAAAAAAAAAAAAACTAGACAGTATTCCTTAATTAAATGGAATACTAGTTTTCTATTTGATATTATAAAAGAAAAAAATTACAAATTGATTTCATTTGAAATTTGGAAAGAATGGTTTTAAGAAATGAAATAAAATGGGCAAAAGTTGTTTTAAGAAATAATAAAATACTCAGTATTTGTATATACATGTATAGACTTGGTATATGTTCTTCAAAAACTATTAAGTTTTACAAAATAAAAAAAGACTGAAATTGTTGTACAGTGTATACAATTAATAAATTACATTTCACATTTTTTCCGTCTTTATATTTAGAGAAATAAAACAGGAATAAACACATTTTTAAAACCCAGTAGCATCTTGTTCATTGTTGTTATCGAGGACTTTTTTTGAAATTTTGGAAACTTCCACATATTTGGAAAGCTTTATCTTGTTATGCTGTATTCAAACAAAAAAATGACACCTTGACCTCTCAAGGGTCATGATTTTCGAATGAATTCTGTAAGCTTCTCAAACAATTCTTTGCATGAAATAAATATTTTAGTACTATGAAAGTAAATTGATATTGAACAAAAGTTCTTTGCTTTTCATAGCACAGCGAAATGTAAAACAAACAGTTACTTTCATTGATGGATGATACATACATCTATTACTATTAAATTATTTTTGGTAATATAAAATTATTAAAATAGAAAATTAATCAAGTAAAAAAAAATTCTGGAAATACTCATTAATATACATCCATTATCATAATAGCGTTACTATGAAAAGTCAAAATCGTGTTCACTTTGAAAACTTGACGTTTGACGTTAGCGTGAAAGTAACATGACGTCATTATTTACCTGTTAAAGTACGTATCAACAATATAAATGAAGAAAAAACGTACTTAGAGTTGACGTAGGGCTACGAAAATTCATATTCAGTAACTTCTAACCTTGCTTTATTAGAATCCATGAAAAACTCAAAATGTGTAAAAATTGCCATAAGGACCTTTTCTCATGGGGCCAATCATATGTACAAGCCTTACCTCCCTTCATGTTACCAAGGACAGTCTGTGCTTGTCCTCTCAATGACGCTGCAAAATATAAACTTTTCTGGCGCGCATTCCACATGTTAATATCGCTACATGCCTCAAAGTGGGCCTTATAGTCTATCCAAGACCCGGTTCCGTCGTACGTCGCTGGTTTCATTATGGTTTTACCATATGAACCTCCTGCATTATAACTTTGTGTGGCCTGCATACTCATATTTGGATTTTGTTGGAATCCAATATGGGAACCATGTCCAGCTCCTATCCCTGATGTCCAGGTCACACTAGTTGTTGCTGTTGAAGCACTTGGAGTACGCCAAGAGAACCCAGGTGTGGATCGTGCCACGTAAAACACAGGTTGTCTAAGTGAACTTTTCCTCAGCGAGTCATATTTACTGGCTCCTCTCATGTCCCTATGTTCATCTTCATACAGCGCGTAACTTGATTGTGGGTAATCTATATGACTAAAAGTGTCTCTCATATTAGTTGTATACCCTCTGCGCCACGGTTACTGGCTGATTTTGATGTCAATTCATACAAACTACTTTCTAATAGTTTGTCTCCAACATCTACCCCGGAGTCTGGAACTACGTTTGATCTTGTAGTCTGGGGGGTGGACTTCATCATATCTAATGTTTCTCTCAATTTTTCTCTCTTAGCATCAATTGCACTCAGATCAGCGTACAGCTCTGCTTCTAAATTATCCATGCTCATTCAATTTTCACGAGACCTAAGGCTGTAACACTTGACACACAGTGCTCATGCAGTTTCAATAAATCTTACTACTCTACACTCAAAAATAATATACCTGGTAAAGAGAGAACCTGGTGATACTGCACGTGGTACCACTGCACTTGGTACCCAACACCTGATATCACTACTGGACTTTACAGTACTTGGTAACACTGAACCGAGTTTCTTGCACCCAGTGTCAACAGCACCCTGTATCACTACTTTGTTTCACAACACTGCTTAATACTGTACCCAGTTCAGAGCAACAAGTATCAGTAAATTTATACTAAAGCACGCGGTATCACTACTTCAGTGTACCTGGTGTCAATATTATCACAAATGTTAACAAAATAAATTAGACAACAATAAAAAAATTAATCAGAAAAAGCCGTGTATATGTACAGTATAATGCTTTTTCTCTTACTCTGTCTGAGTTAATGATTGGACTAATCTAATAATTGTACGGCCGCTCTATCTGAGGGAAAATCACAATTTATTTAAAATTTTGTTATCTAGGAGACGTGGACTGGGTATGGCTTTTGCACCGTGTTTCTCTTCCTAGCTTCCTATTGATAGATAAGAACTGAGTGTCTCAATCTTCTTCAGATTTACTACACCCAGAACTTACCATCAATTTCCTAGGACTACTTGCCACTGATGCTTCTGTTCTTTATTCTACAATTCTCTTCTCTCAGCTTCTGATTCAGCTGTCAGCTTCCTCAGCTAACTTCTGAATGCCTGTCTGACTTACCTAAAGCATCGCTTTATATACCCTTGGACTGTTCTATTCCAAGGGTAGTCAGGTCATTCCATTATTCATTATTTAAGGTCTTCTCTGCGTTTATTTAAACGCCCCCTCAACCATTACAAAATCAAGAACCCTTTGGCCAATCAGTACCAAATTTGTCACAGGGTATCCTTCGCCCAAGGGCTGCCATTTATACTAAAATAAGGGTTGGGACCCTTAAGCAAGGGGAGATAATCAGGAAAACAAAACCAAAAGTACTGGTTGCTAAAAAATCTTTTCCATAACCACCAGGCAGATTTTCACCAAACTTACATACAAGGATCAGGATATGTTGAAGATTAAAATTTGCACGGGGAATTACCCTGGGGCAAAGGGCGTGGTCTCAAGGTCACTTCAAAGTTGACCTAAATTTACAATTAATAAAAACGTGTATACAGGTAAATATCAGTATCTCGAACATGGGATATCTCGAATACCCTGCATATGTCGAAGTCAATCGCCGGTCCCGGCCGTTTTCTCTCTAAATATGATTTAAAAAACACCTGATATCTCGAACACGGTAATCTCGAATACCCCGCTTATGTCGAAGTATATTCAAAGTCCCAAGCCCTTTTTCACCTGGGTTATCTCGAAGTGCAGTGAATTTTTTGGTCTACTGAACACACCTGGCGTCTTGACTTCACACACTCTCGCCAGTGGCTTTTAATTAACACTTTCAAACTTGGGGAATCTTAATTAATCCCAAGCTCATGTTGATGTGGGGTATCTGTGACAAGTTAATTGGTTTGACAGCTTGGGTGTTTCGTGTAGTCTACGACCGATAAAACAAACCACTACGCAGCAACTCAGAAATTAAATTACCGATATTGGATTTAATAACATGCGTTGTATAATTAAAATCCTAAATTCATAAAACACAAATATATTTCACAATATTTACATTTCCAATGTCTTTGTCTGAGATAAAATTACCAAATGTAAATGTAATTGATTTCCTCATGAATGTTTTGGCGCGGTTCCAAAAAAACCACGTGCAAGGCGGGACAACACTTAGAGAGAAGCAGGCTTGGAGCCCGTGGATTGGCGGAATCAAAGCATGTAAATATAAGGAATAACTGTCTTATTTTTCGAATTCATGAAGATGATCAATGGATTGGCTTGTGTGATAATTTTATGCATAAACGCCTTCGGCGTTTATGCAAATTATCACACAAGCCAATCCATTGATCACTTCATGAATTCGAAAAATAAGACAGTTATTCCTTAAATAAACTTAAACAGTTATGTTGCAGTGCATAATGCACAGTGATTGATTACATTCATGTTTATCTGCGTATAAATAGATAACCTTGACCCCCATTTGCATTCATTTGTTAGTTTTGTAAACTATATGTTCCTTAGTAGTACTTCGTAATGTTATACATGTAAGTCATTAATATCAAGTACACAGTTTGTATACTGATTAATTTTTTAAAAACATTTTGCACTTAATTTAATCAAATTATGTTTTTAAAAAATTCGTCTTTTTCTTTTCTTACGGAGAAGGTTCTTCAACTATAACGCTAATAATACATCCCGTTTGACCACGTAAGCATGGCCTGGGAAATGTAACTTCGCTGAATATGCAATAAGGCTTGTTTATTAAATTGTTTTACAATTATACACAATAAAGAAAACAACAACATTGTTTTTCTTAATATTTATTGCAAATATGCTTGGGACTTTACCATAAAAACTGCATGTTTTGTAATACAGAAAAGTGTTAGGCCAAAGTTTTTATTTTTTTTGGTTTACGATTTTTTGACACAAAAATATGCATTGGGTGGTTGAAAAATAAAAATAAAAATAATTTGGAACCTTGACATATTTTTTCTCGAGTAGCATTGAAATGTATTCAAATAAAAATAATAAACACACAAGATTTTTCAACTTTTAGAATTATTTTTTCTTATCACTCGGTTTTAAGTCAAGAAAAATGAATCACATGTCAAATGACTAAAGAACAGAAATGGGAGTATCAGGCTCTGTTACTGTTGATGGTTTTCATTCTTCCGACTTACAAGTCTGAGTTTCCATGATAGACACATATATTGCACTGGGACAAATATGGGTAAAATTAAGCAAATTGGCTTTTCTCTGGTCAGCCTTTCCACTTACGAAATTTTTTTTGGAAACTCCAAAAGTGATTGCTTTCACAATGAACCTTTACCTTAAGATATGTGTGTCCAGGGACCAACCTAGACCCACCCTAGAAGGAGACTTCACTTCTCCCTCAAAGAAATTTAAGGAGAAGTATTGAAATTTAGAGAGACTTATTGGTGCGTATACGTGGCACAATTTAATCGTTATAAAACTATTTCATTGTTTAAAACTAAGATTACATTTCAAAAAAAATTCTGTATAAACAATATTGTATTTAAAATGATTAAAAAAGATAAAAAGAATCTTACAAGATATTTCCCCAATTACAAGGTATATAAATATCTAGTAAAAATAATAAAACAGCATTGACATTACATAAAATTTACTACTACTACTATTAAACTGTAAAAGTTTCTTGTTGTCAGATTAATTATTTACCAAACATTTTTTTTCATATCTTATATAGTAGTACAATATTAAACTTCTAAAATTTCACTTCTCATTAGATTTCCAGGCTTTTGGCAATCCAGGCATAGTCATAATTTTGTTAATTTCTCTTCAAAATTGTTTTCAATATAAAATTCTCTTTCTAATAAAAGTTTTGATGCACACCTGCATGCCGATTGAACAGCTACTTATGTTTATCGAATCTGTCTTCTGATGTGTAACTTCTTAGAAAGCTAATAACTTTACAATTTATCAGTAAAATTATGTCTGTATTCACAGCATGAATTAATTATTTGACAGTAATAAAGATCTAAAATCTTCTCCAACATCTTTGGCATGACATCGATAGCTGTCCAGCTGTTTTGCGTCTTGTTCAGTTGTGTATAACTTGTAAAGATGGACTTTTTCATACCCGGAAGTGTAAAATCTAGAGGAGTTCCGACGGAGTATTCGATGCATTGGTCATTGGCAATGTGGTTTGACATTTATTGAATTTGTGAGAGTTTGGGTTAATGATTAAGATGTGTTGTAAATCTTGATTTGGTCAAGAAAATTTCGAGCAAGACACATTATTTTTATTTTCGTAAATAGGGAAAAATAGGGTCGGCGGAATCGTAAACCAAGAGAAAAAAAAAACTTTGGCCTTACGCATGAAGATATATACGAAAAACGGGACATCGTCGATTCGACTTTGCAAGATAACTTCGGATATCTCGAACCCCCGGATATCTCGAAGTCGTGCCCAGGTCCCCTCAACTTCGAGATACTGGTATTTCACTGTATTTTGCTTACTATAAGGACTAGGATCATCAAATCTTGGTTGATGCATCTTACAACTTCACATCATGTTAACTCAAAAGTAGGTCACGGTGACCTACTTTTTAAATTTGCGGGGATTTGTTTTCAAATAGATTTGAAGGCATATTTTGGACACTTTAAGGCCTATGATCATCAAACTTTGTCAGTTGATGCATCTTGGGTCTTTGAACAATGTCAACTTAAACGTTGGTCACCTTGACCTACTTTTTGAACTTTATGACTTATTCTTTTAAAAACATTAAATCCCATTATTTCAGACACTGGGAGGTTTAGAATCATCAAATCTTGTATTTTGATGCATCTTAGGACCTTAAAACATATTTATGAAAAAGTAGGTCACTGTGACCTACTTTTTGAATTTTGTTGACATTTGTTTTCCAATTGTTTAAAACGCATATTTTTATGACCTTCAGACCTACGATCATCAAACTTGGTCAGTAGATGCATCTTGGGTCTTCGAAAAATGTCGACCTAAATGTAGGTCAAGATGACCTACTTTAGACATTTTATGGCTATATGTAAGTATCTTAAGTATTTATTGGCTTAGAATCATCAAACTTTGTGAGTCAATGCATATTGGTTTTTGGAGAGTGACGACCAAAGAGTAGGTCATATATGGTGACCTACTTTAGACATTTTATGGCTTTATTTAAGTATCTCCGGTACTTATAGGCTTAGAATCATCAAACTTTGCGAGTTGATGCATCTTGGGTTTTCGGAGAGTGATGACCAAAAAGTAGGTCATGGTGACCTACTTTTGACATTTTGTGGCTACAATTAAGTATCTCTGGTACTTATTCACCTAAAATCATCAAACTTTGTCAGTTTAGGCATCTTGGGTTTTCCGAGATTGTCGACCAAAAACCTACTTTTGACATTTTTTGGCTATATTTAAAGCCGCTTAACCTGGAACAGGCACATATTATCTTACACAATGAAAGTTCGCCATTACATAGATAATATATAAAAATAAATTATAAGATTGATTTAATAGTTTATTACAACAATCCTTACATGGAAAATGCAGATCAAAAACCTTATTGACAAACAGTAGTTCCTGACGGAAGTTAAGATCTGTTGTGAAGTCAATTATGAAAAAAATAAGTTTATCGGATATATCTAATAATGAAGATAATTCAAACCTGAGTATTTTTTTTTTCTCTATTAGTAGAAGCCTTAGTCATAATACATCTTTTCAAAATTAAGAAATTAATTGAATATAATCCATAGTAATTTTTATATTCATATGCATATTTAAAGAATAAAGGAAAATCAGACATTTTAAATGATTTTTTAAAGGAGCTAAAATATTGTCCGTGTACAGGTAATATATGTGGACTTAGTTTTGTTGTGAAAAAAAAAATGATCGGGTTCGTTCTTCATGAGATAAACATGTAAGCGATAAATTTAATTTTTCGAAGGTGATTTCACGCGATATCAACAATGATCAACATAGGATTATTTTTTGTGTGACCTAACAAAAATTATTTTTTTAACTTTTGAATTTTGATATCTTTTAAAAGAAAAAGACGTTGGGGATATAATTTGACGAAAGTTTAAACAATTTATGGACAATTATTTTTCAAGAAGAAAAACGAATATACATTTTTAGCGATTAGAATCGGACCAAGCGACTTTAAATATCTCAGGCACTTATTGGTTAAGAATCCTCAAACTTTGTCAGTTGAGGCATCTTGGGTTTTAGGAGAATGTTGACCAAAAAGTAGGTCACGGTGACCTACTTTTGAATATCTCAGGTATTAGCTTAGAATCATCAAACTTTGTCAGTTTAGGCACCTTGGGTTTTCGAAAACGTCGACCAAAAAGTAGGTCACTGTGCTCTACTTTTGACATTTTATGGCTATATTTAATTATATCTGGTACTTATTGGCTTGGAATCATCAAACTTTGTCAGTTGCGCAGTTATGATAAGGCTGTCCGAAGGTTTAAAATGCCTAAAAAATATATATTTTATTTTGAGCTAGAATTAAATTTTAATATATATTCCTTGTCTTTAATTACAGTCAACCTGAGATAATAGTTAAAACATGTTTTACTTTCAAGCATTTTTGTGATGTCACATGACTATGTTGATCACGTGACATAGATTTATGATATTCCTAATTCTTTCACAAAAACCGCTTCGGCACAAGTGAAAAATATTATGCAATATTATGTGAGAAAATATTATGCAAAGTTTGTTACATAGATCAATTCATCGTGATCTCTGGGACATAGAAAGTGCAGGGGGCAGGTTAAATTTTTACTCGTTAAGAAAATATTTTACGAGAAATTCAACTTACCTACATACCCCTGCGAAATGATATTCATGATTTTAAGAACCTTTATGAGTTGTTCATAATTGTTCATGAATGGTTCTTAAAGGATTCTTAACAGGTTCATAAAAGTAGTTCATGAATAAAATTCATGAAAACATTCATAATTCATGGTTCATGAACAAATGATGAACAAATATGAATATTGGTAATTTTCAGTTTAAAGAAAAAAACTGAATAGTTCAAGGTAATGAATGTTCATGAATTTTCATGAAGACTAAAAATGTAAAAATAATTGCCATAAACGATCGCCAGAAAACACTCATTACATTGTACTCCCATAATACAGCTTTTGTTTGCAGATGCAATTGTTGAACAAGCCCCTGATTTAATTAATAACATGCCTTTGTTTTGATTTTGAAAGTATGGGATCAGAGCCTAGTAAGGGAACATAAGAGGTTAAATTCACTATTTTCTACTCTATGTAATTGATAACTTAGATTCTTCAGGATAATAAAACTCTGTTATGAACTGTCTAGAAGGGAGATTGTAATTAAATTATGATCGTAATTTAAAGAACACTGCATCAATATTGACAGCATTTTTTTCTCATATTGAATTACTAATGCTTCTTCACCATTTAAATTGGCCAGCTATATTAATATTGTGCTTTAAATTATCTCATTTTTCACAACACAACTTTGTTCGACCGAATTTTCTCTATTTGTCAAACTTTTAACAAGTTGTAAGAAAATGAAAAAGACTTACAGTCTAGAAAAAAAATTCATAATCTTCGTAAAAACGTATCATAAATTTATTGACAACTAAAAAATTATATCTCTTGTCCGTACTGTACCGTACCATTCTTGGGTCGAAAAGCTTTATATTTTGATGCAGTTATAAAGTCACATTTTTCTGTCCATCGTGAGTAAATGATACAGCACAGGCTGCATGGTTGTGAAGAAGCTATGACATGAACCACATTCGTATTTTGTAGTCTATTCTCCTATACAATTTCATAGCTCAGGGTACTAAGTTTGAGGGCGAGTGGTTCCAAGAGATATTTGTTGTCCTCTGATAATGGAGGCGGCCATACTTGAATACGAAACTATGGCTTTACAGGTATAATGTAAAAAAATCCAATTCAATAAATGATATAACTTATATTAATTTTTCAAAAATAATTTCAGTGAAAAATCATTCAGATAGTGTTTGTTATTTTTTGTTTAACAAAAATCTTGGCAATTCGAAACTATTTCTTAATTAGCTCTGCATGACACTTTTTAAAAGGCGCAAACTTTGAAACGCGCGAGAGTTGGAAAGTGAATCGGTAGAGTGGGAGGATTATTCAGCGTAGATCTAGTCTTTGTCAACCTTTGAAGAAAATAACAGAATACATAGAAAGAATATCCAGAGGATCAATTTAGTTCATAACTGCAGATATTAGTGGTGAGTTACAAAAAAATAAAGGCAATCGCTGAATTTTCGAGATATTTTCAAGATGTTACTGTCTGTTTGTAAGAGTTCAGTTATGTCCTTTTTAATGAAAATTTTGTCAAACTTTGTTATGAATAAGGATCCAACCAAATTACGTTACATTTAATTAATAATTAAAGATTAAAACATTCATCCTGTTCACCTATAACATCTTGAACATGGCGGGCAAGGGAAACAGGCTAAACTCATGCTCGGAATGATTTAAAATATGGCAGTGCCTATGATGCAGAATTAAATGAAACAAATATGCAAAAACAAAAAACAAAAAAAAAAAAACAATCAAGTCTTAAGTTTTCACTTTATGAGCATTTTCAGAAAATCTTTGTTCTGGTAGGGAAAAGAGAAGCAGTTCACAGATCATGTTGATGAGTTGAGATCAGAAGATTAAAAAACTGGCTGCCAAAAAAAAGAATATAAAAAATCCAGGCTCTTGAAGAAAAACAAAAGAAAGGAATGAAAATATGAATCGTAATCGATCAAAGGATCCAAGTGATGAAATTCTGAAAATTCCACAGGGAAAGCCAATAAGATTTTTTTATTTGACCACCTCTGCTCAAAATCCTAGAAAGCCCTTTCAGCTGATGCCCTAATTGCCGAACATACTTTTCTGCCAGACAATAAGACTTGGATTAAAAATATTTCCATTTCTAATTTTTTTCTCTGTGATAATTCTTTGAAAGTTAGGGGAGATTATTTCTTGATAATTCTGCCGGAATGTAAATTATGCAGGTCGATAGGTCAGGAGCTAAGGAGGCCTAATACACATGCAAATCTCGTGCGTAGCTGTCTCTGTGTCTGATGTTAAGGAGGCCAAATATGCAGGTAAATCTCGTCCTTTGTGTTTGACGTCAGTGGGCGAGGACTATTGAAATTGGCATGGAAGTCCTCATGTGATTTAAATCTATGTCTACATTTTTAAAGTCTAAATCTACAATTTTATTTCACAATGAAATGGAAATATAAGGAATCACTGTCTAGTTTTGAGAGTATGCCAGGGACATCAACAATAGTGGGAAAAATGGGATAATTTTAGCATACCGGGCTTCGCCCGTTATGCAAATTATCCCATGTTTCCCACTATTGTTGATGCCCTGGCATACTCTCAAAACTAGACAGTGATTCCTTAAATCATTCCATTTTAGGCATACACTTTGAAATACGCTGAATAAGGAACCCACTTTCCTCTTTACCAAGTAAGGTTAAGGATTCTGCAAAGAGTCGAGTTTGAATTGAAATTTTTCATAATTTTACTAGGAATGAACTACATAATTTATTTATTATCGTTATTACTTATCAGAGTTGTTTACTTGAACAAAGATTTTGTTACCATGATTGGAAAACGAAAATTCTGTGAAATCTTTCAAGATGCTATTAAAATATTTTCTTTTACAGTTTTTCATTTTGCATAACTTATTACATTTTTGTTTACAAAAAGCAAGAACATTCATGAATAGTTCATGAACATTCCTATTTGTGTAAATAACTTTTACAAATTATTCATGAATAGTTCATGAAAATGCATTGAACCTATTAATATCATTCATGAACTTTTCTTGAAAGTTCAAGAATATAATTCATGAACTTTTCTTGAAAGTTCAAGAATTATTCTTGATCATTTTGCAGGCATTTAAAAAATCCAAGTTTGTTCATGAACAACAAATAGTTCTTGAATATTCTTGAACTTGGTTTTCATGAATAAAATCCATGAAATCATGAGTGTCCAATTTTAACTTCATGGGATCTTCATGAACAATTCATGAGCTGATTCAAGAATATAATTCATGAATTTTTCTTAAAAGTTCAAGAATTATTCTTGATCATTTCGCAGGGGTAAGAAGGGGCATTTTCCACTCTTTATCGCGATTTATACAAAAATGGAAAACTACACACAATCCCCCAGCAAAATTCAGTTAGAGTACAAAATATCTCTTGTAGATTCAAACAGAATATCTTCAATTTGTCCTTGTTTATCACTTGTGCCAGTCCAATATAAACACGATTCATAAATTCTAACTCTGTCTACGGATGTATAAGGGGAGCATTTCACACATAATTTTTCGCTATTAATTAATTATGTGCATATTAGACAAGCAAAAGGAATAGGCATATTTAGATTTCATATATTCAACATCATATCCGCACACTCGAGCTTAAAAATCAATCCTAACACTTGAATTAAACAATAAGTCCCAAAAATAAATCTACATGCTATATAAAAATTATGACACTTTCCCCGTTATTGTAGCTCAAGTATGCAGTGACTTGACGTCATATTCTATTATGACGTCATATCTAGGTAGTTCAGAGAAGTTACTACAGTTTGAACAGTTCGATACTTTACGGGCAGCCTTATCATAGCTGCGTGAGGCATCTTAGGGTTTCATTGAATGTCACAGTGACCTACTTTTGAATATCTCAGGTACTTATTGGCTTAGAATCATCAAATTTTGTCAGTTTAGGCATGTTGGGTTTTGGATAATGTAGACCAAAAAGTAGGTCACTGACCTACTTTTGACATTTGATGGCTATATTTAATTATCTCTGGTACTAATTGGCTTAGAATCGTCAAACTTTGTCAGATGATGCATCTTGGTTTTTCAGAGAATGTTGACCAAAAAGTAGGTCATTGTGACCTACTTTTGAATATCTCAGGTACTTATTTAATTAGAATCATCAGTCTTTGTCAATTACTGTATCTTGAGTTCTCAGAAAATTTCAATCAAAAGGTAGGTCACTGTGACCTACTTATGGTATTTTATAATTATATTATAATATCTTCAGTCTTAACTGGCTAAATATTATCAAACTTTGTAAGTTAATGCATTTCGGGTCTTATGATACTAATAGAGTTGGAGGCTTCTAATAGAAGTGATAGATTGTACAATTTATCAGAAGAGCGATTCAAGGCCCTTGGGCCTCTTGTTATGTCATTTGTTTGTTTGTTGTTAAACTTCCTCCCAGAAAT